>NC_059339.1:82391886-82691886 GCF_018350155.1 Leopardus geoffroyi | reverse complement strand
TACAATTTCCCCTCATAAACAACAGGATGGCTTTTTTCCCCTTAGCGGTATATGAGTCTCAGTTTAAAACATTGGCTCATCAGAACCTGAGTAAGTACTAAGCATGGCACATGCTTATCTTTTCCTGACTCAGCTGTCTTTCAGCTTCCTTTACCTCAAACTTCTAAAAGTCTCTAATTGGGCTATTTGCCCAACATTTTCTCATTTCAATATTATGATTGACCTTGAAGAAATTGTTCTGGGATTCCACCCATACTAGTAATTATAGCTCCATTATGCCCCTTACTTAACTCAGGAGATGTTTAGACTTTGATCAATGTATTCATTGCACTTATTGATTGATAATTATAATGCATTACTTGCCGACTTTCCAGGCTTCCTCATTAATTGTCTTGCCACAGTCCAGAAATATAGTTGTGAGACCCTTAACATGCATTTCGCCAGAACTTATCACTCTACTTTTACACTTACTCTGTGTTTAATTGTTCACTTCCACTATTAAATCCTCTGCATTATTTATTGTAGCTTCCTGGCCCTACACCTATGGATCTAAGAAGACTTCCCCGCTCTTAAGCCCCTTTGCCTGCTGTTTGTGAGCTCTTGTAAACTTGTGATTTCCAGACTGTTACAAAGAGCTCTAAGAGATCTGGTTCTTTTTATTTTTAAGTTTATTAATTTATTTTCATATAGAGAAAAAGAAAGAGATAAAGAGAGCTTGAGAGGGGTAGGGAATGAGAGATGGGGAGAAGAGAATCCCAGCTAGGCTCCTCCTTGTGAGTGTGGAGCTCAACACGGGGCTCCAACCCACAAACCATGAGACCTTGACCTGAGCCGAAGTCAAGTGTTGGCTGCTTAACCCACTGAGCCACCCGCATGCCCAAGACTGGTCCTTAATTATTACTCTAGGACCTGTAAGGAATCTATTTTTATACTTTATATTTTAAAGTGTAAACGGAAACCTTAAATATATCAAAGTTTATGAATATTACCATTTTCCTTTGAATCAAAGACCGTTGAATACAATAATATCTCTTCATCTAACAATGTAATTTGGAAAGGTGGTAGGATTCAAGACTTCCATCCATGTAGAAATAGGTTAAAAACTACATATTTGGGCAGGGAAACTGGGCATATAACACACTGTGTTCAGTCATTTTATGTTACCACTTAAACTACGCTAAATGATGATCCAGGTCAAGATAGCACCTTATATGCATTTTTCAGAAAAAATATTAATAATAATCCGTGTATTCCTTCTACCCAGTGGGTCATTATGAAAATGTCTTGTAGACATTTCAAATCATGTTTTCCCAGGTGAAGCATATATTTAATGCCTGGTATTTTTCTCATCTATCCATTTAGTCATAAGTTAATATAGTTATTGTTCATACCCCTCAGACCATTCCAAGCAGTTAGATGCTTCCCAGGAACTTCCTACTAAATTTCTTTCTTTACCCACACTTTACACCTCTTCACATATTTATGTAACTACTTGTTTTATCCCATGTTCCTACTCAGCCACTAGGTTTTAGATCTATTTTCATAAATTAGCATATAGAAGGTTTTAATATATGTTTACCCATCTATCTATATAAAGATGAAAAGGAAAAGGAAAAAGTTGATACAAATGAATGGTATACTCTTCTTTTAAAAATTACAGATGCATCAAGGGAGAGATAGATCACAAAGTGAAGAAGACCTATAGCCATATTGAGTACAGACAAAGGCAATCATTTCATTTGGTAAAAATGTTTCCTTAACCCATCTACAAGGCTGCATTATTCTCTGTTTTATCTCATTACCTGATTTTAATATTTTTCTTAATTGTAGGTGATCATTTCAATATTCAATCACATTGCCGCCCAAAGAATTAGGTTTTTGTTTTTGTTTTTACTTTCCACATGCTTTCTTGTTTTTCTTTCGGTTTCTTCAAATCAGCTCTCAACACCTTTTTAGCCTGAGTATTGGCTTCCAAATTGCCATCCTCCCATTGGAGTTTTAAACTGAGAAAAGATTGGGGCACCTGTGTAGCTCAGTCAGTTAAGCATCTGACTTCGGCTCAGGTCATGATCTTGCAGTTGTGAGTTCAAGATTTGAGGGTTCGAGCCCTGCATCGGGCTCTGTCCTGACCACTCAGAGCCTGGAGCCTGCTTCGGATTCTGTGTCTCCCTCTTTCTACCTCTATCCCACTCTTTCTCTCTCTCTCTCTCTCTCAAAAATAAATAAAAACTTTAAAAGCTTAAAAAAATAAATAAAATGAGAAAATATTTAGTTGATAGACAAAAACTGAATAAAGATAAATCTTACAGTTAAAAAAATAAAATACTACTAAGTGATGTGTATTTTATTGCTTTGATATAAATTCTATTTTTACATTAATAATTTACCTATTTTTATCATAAAAATAATATAAGGATGAAGAGCATTCTATAAATAGGAACAATTATATCACATAGAACAGGAAGTGATTTGCCTAGAAATACCATTGGTTATAATTCAAAGTAAAAATAATATTCTACAATATTTTAAATCGTGATATATTAAAAAATGTGAATTTTACACCATTTAAAAAAATTTTTTAACGCTTATTCATTTGTGAGAGAGAGAGAAAGAGAGACAGAGAGAGGGAGACACAGAATCTGAAGCAGGTTCCAGGCTCTGAGCTGTCAGCGCAGAGCGGACGCGGGGCTCGAACCCACGAACTGCGAGATCATGACCTGAAACAAAATAGGACTCTTAACCGACTGAGCCACCCAGGGGCCCCTCACACAATTTTTTTCTGTATTGTATAGAAATATATTTGTTTTAACTTTTTTTTGTAGATGAAACAGATAGGCTTCTTTTTTTCTTTTTAGTGTCATTGGATTGATAGAAACAATGTGTAAATACTGTGTAAAAATCTTTTGATTATCTCCAGATACATGACAAAGGATCACCCTCTGTCAACTCCCTTGGTTTCTCTCAGCTCCAAACAGCTTGGGGAATAAATCTCACCTACCGCGACCCGATGCAGCCTTTTTGCTCTTTGCCGCCTGGAAGAAAGTGCATTATTTTCACACAAAACCACTGAATGTTTGGTTATTGAGAGGTGGGGAGGAAAAGAGAAAACAATGATGAGGAAATTTCCATTTATTTAAAAAATAGGTTATTTAAAAGTCTGTTCACACACATACTGTCACACAAGTCCCAAGGGCTGTTTGCTTATTCATGGGTATTTTCAGGGCTTATTTGCAGTGTAGCAACAGCTACATTTTTACTGAGTGTGATCCAACTTAAATTAATAAGCTTCAAAATAATTCATGATTTACTAGTGAAAATGAAAGCAGTTCTTCAAGTGTACTTCCATTTGGACAACTGTTAATCTACACAATGTCAAAGATGATTTCGTAACTTCCCCTGCTTTACCATGCTATATCGTACCATCCGTGATGATATAGTTTACTTGAAGATCATCATATTAATCTGTGGGTTGGCATAATAGCTATTATCCATTATTATCTGCCAGTTATTAATAGCCCTCAAGCCTAAAATTTGAAAGAATTGAAAGTGGAAGGCCGATTAAAGCAAGTCAATATTTCTGCAGAGTTGCTGTTACATATAACTTTTACCCAACAGCGAGGCCTTGTTCAGTGGTAAACTTTGCTTCATAATGGTAAGCTCACAATGAGAATCATCTGTTCTTTGAACACATCGCAGTATCTCTTGTCCACTTCCCAGGGAACGTATGCTGAGCTAATATATGGCTGTGTTACTTCCATTAGCACTGTAATATATATATATATTTTTTTTAATTTTCTGCCTCAGCTACACAAATTAGATATTTGACTTATTGGGTCATTCTGACAGATAGATTATTTATCGTTACCCAATAAGATGAAAAATAACCCAGTTAGCTTTTCCGAATCATGGAAAAATTTCAACCTTGGGTAACAATGTTACAATTTTCAGCTTTGCTACTAATAAAAATGCAGTTGCATTTAACCCGATAACTTTTTATGGTGGTTTTTCACATTTTTCTATTTATTCTATAAACTACATATGAGCAAAGAACATTTTGTACATAGAAAAAAACTATTAAATATCAGTAGTTTAGAATAATGTTGCCTGATTCCGACCACCTATATATTTTTACACATTTGCAATCACAGTATAATATGTTTTGTCTTCTGCTGTGCTTGACCAACATGTGCCTTATGAACGCTCTGTCAGAATCTTGGCCCCCATGAAATTTGCCCTTTCATGTTGTGTCTGTGGATATGTTATGATACATGACAAAGAGACTCTACAAATATAATTATGGTTATTAACCAGTTGAGTTTTAGATAAGGAGATTATTTTGGGTATCCTGGTCGGCCTAATATAATCACTTAAGCCCTTAAAAGCAGAAGAGAAAGCTGGAGATTTTTGAAGCAAGAGAAAGATTTGACATGCTTGAAGGTCGAGGGACCATGTGCAAACTGTGAGGAAGGGGGATACCTTCTACCCAAAAACACTGTGCAGAGATCCAGAGCCTTAGGTTGGAGCAATAGCCTGGGGCGATGTCTTGATTTTAGCTGGGTGAATTTAGGTGATGTTAGCAGAGAATTTAGGTACCCTGTGCTGGACTTCTAACAAACAGGATACACGAGACTATACGTGGCATTCTACCCTATAAATTTGTGGCAATTTGGTACTCAGTAGTAGAAAACTAACGCATAGTTCTTTTTCTTGGTCTTCATTAGTTTTCAATACTCAGAGTATCCAACTGATAGGTAATGTGGATACTCGTGTCATAAGTAATACAAAAAAAAGATGGGACACGGTTTGAAGCTTTCAGAAAGCTTATAGCCAGAAAGGTAAACAGTCACAAAAGAAAAAGTGAGAAATCTTTATCGATTGCCAGAAACAGAAGTGCTTAGGAAGAGCCACAGAGGCAGGATAAACTGTCTTGTTTGGTGAAACCTGGGTCCTGTCATCTGACTGACTCTCAAGATTGTCTTGTTAACGCTATTTCCAACTCACACAGCCTTGGTTAAGTGGCTGGAAATAAACAGACACTGTAAATAGGGTGTTATACCAGAGATGTTAAAAGATCATACTGGTGGCATTACATGGGCAACATGATGTCACTCCACTAAAAACAGACAAACAAAACAGTTGCATATCTGAGATTTTCTGTAATCTCAGCATGCCCAAAGGATCTCATAGTAAGTAACTTAACTAAGTAACTTATATTACGTTAGCTCTGGCTAAGGTCATTGTAAGGATGTTTAAGGGAAAGGATTGCTGGGTTGCCTTATGCAATAGAATATTCAGGATGCAGAAAGGGGACAAATCAAGACTGACTCCAAGATTCTAGGCCAGACTACTGAGGAAAACAATGAAACAAAAAGAAGTGAAGTAACATTAAAGAGCCAGTTGGGTAGAAGAGGGAGGTTTAGGGAGTTGGCCTAAAATAATGTCTGAATTAAGGTATCTTCTGTTACAAGCAGTAAAAGCCATGCCTCAGTCTACCGAATACGTAAGTCCATAGTGGGAACATTTCAATATTGCCATCCAGTCCTCAAACTAGTTCCCCCTCTATTTTTTTTTTCCTGTTGGCAGCCTAAACCTCATTCTAAAAGTAGTTTCTCTTGGTGGTTTTATAACTGTCAACAAAATCCACACCAAAGTACTTCCCTGTCTTCATCCTGCATAAGATAAAGAACCTTTCTCCCAACTCATGGGAACCACTCTTCTCTTCAGTGTGAATAAGCCAATTTAGTCATGTCTTAGGACAAAAACAGTCACAAGAGAAATGCTTCAATTGGCTTAGATTAGACTTAGAGTCATTCAATAAGATAAACATAAAATATAATAAAAAACATTTTTTTAAAAAGCTCGGTTTATAAATATAGTAAAGGAACTTAAAATATAATTCAATCTTATGTTTAGAAAAAGAATTAATGAGGAGAGATACCTGGGTGACTCAGTTGGTTGAACATCCAGCTCTTGATTTTGGCTCAGGTTATGATCCTAGGGTCATGGGATCGAACCCCATGTCAGGCTTTGTGGTGAGCATGGAACCTGCTTAAGATTCTGTCTCTCCCTCTGCTCCTCTCTCTCCTTCTCTCTCCTGCTTATGCTCTCTCTCTGAAATAACAAAAAAAATTAAAGATGAAAATACACTGTTCTATAACATATATGTCATCTTATTGGATGAGCTTTGAAGGAATCAGGCTTGTCAGATTGGTCATCCAATATAGCAACACTCAGTTCTCTTCTCTAGTTCAGTTCTCTTTTTATCGTCTTCATGGTTCTTTTTTTTTTTAATTTTTTTAATGTTTATTTATTTTTGAGAGACAGAGAGCAAGCAGGGAAGGGGCAGAGAGAGAGGGAGACACAGAATCTGAAGCAGGCTCCAGGCTCTGAGCTGTCAGCACAGAGCCCAATGTGGGGCTTGAACTCATGAACTGTGAGATTATAACCTGAGCCAAAGTCAGATGCTCAACCAACTGAGCCACCCAGGCACCCCTGTCTTCATGATACTTCGTTCTTTCTCTGGAATAGATACTTTGTCTTCCTCCATATCCTCCATGGCCATGTCTAAAATGGGCACTTGGGAGCTTGCCAATTTGGGAAACTTCATAGTTTCAGCAAATCTCACTGCTAAAATACAAGTACATACCTACATTTTACATTTATTTACTAAACGTTCACATCGTTTTTTTTTAATAATACTGAACATTTTAATAATTTTGACATTTGTTAGAATATGAGTGACTAAATTAAGAATGTAAACAATGGTTTCCATAGAAATATGAATTTACTCACCAGCTGTGTATTACGTAATTTGCCAACCATGACCTCATTGATGTACTTCTAATTATCAAGTGTGAATACTGAAGATTCTCTTAGAATAACATATATTTACCAGCATTCCACATTGTGTAAGTTATTTTACAGACACAATAATGTTATTTTTTTTTAGGTTTATTTATTTTTTAAGAGCGAACGTGAGTGGAGAAGAGGCAGAGAGAATGGGAAAGAGCAAGAATCCTAAGCATGCTACATACTGTCAACTTGGAGCCTAGTGCAGTGCTCGAACTCATGAACCCGCATGAGATCATGACCAGAGCTGAAATCAAGAGTTGGGAGCCCAACCGACTGAGCCATTCAGGCAATCCCACAATAATGTTGTAAGTGCGATAACACTTTTGAGAAATGTATTTAAATGGTCCATGCCACAGAAATGCTATGTAAGGAGAAAAATGATACAAGTGAAATGGATTTAAGGAATTAAAACCACTAATGATAGTAGATACAGTGTGAAGAGTTATTTTCTAACAAATTGGGGAACTATAAGCCAGAATGAAAGGAGAGAGTATTCAGGGAGCACAAGCTTCACGGGCTGGACTTCATGATGTTCAAAGCGGACAGGGTGAGGGTATGGGAGGGAGTAATATGGTTAACAGAACTTCTTTTGTTGTTTTTTGTTTGCTATATTATGTTGATTTTCACTTAGGGAAGAGCATCCATTCTTAGGCTTTAGAAAACAAAGCACCATTTATGAAAATTTTTGAAGGTTTAACAGTGGAAGGAAATTATTTATGGAGCAGTGACCTGGATAGCAAAAGCTAAATTCATGATTTGCATATTGTGGATTATCAGTATATGTGAGCATGCTTTTCCCCCACTATTGCTAAAGAACACATTTGTTTCAGCAACAACTAGAGAAACTACTTCCTATGAAAAAAGAGAAAAAATGTTGGGTCAATATACTGAGTTGTTTATTATAGAAACTAGGGAAGATGAATGGGTTCATATTGACGATAACATTTTTTTCCCAAGAAAATGCAAGTTAATGCCATCAGCTAAGAGTGAAGGGGCAGGAATTTAAGCCTTCGGTAACAGTTTCAATATTTCCTATTTATTCCATTATGAACAAATGCTGTATATATAATTATACTTCTTACTTGAGAAGAGATATAAGAACTTAAAGCCAACACACTGTATTGTAATGATATATCATTTCTTTCTATGTCTACTTTATCTTGGTTCTTTTACTGACTTTTCTCTTTTCTATAGCTTAATAATGGCTGGTTGTAAAATATTTGACTTCCACAGAACCCAGGGCCAATTTTGCTGATTTAGGAGAGGAAAGAGGTTTGAGGCAAAGAGACTGTTCAAAAGATTAGTCCAGATGATGTGTGGCTTATATATACAATGGAATACTACTTGGTGATGAGAAAGAATGAAATCTTGCCATTTGCAACAATGTGGGTGGCACTGGAGGGTATTATGCTAAATGAAATAATTCAGTCAGAGAAAGACAGACATCATATGTTTTCACTCATATGTGAAATTTGAGAAACTTAACAGAAGATCATAGGGGAAGGGAAGGGGAAAAAACAATCTCAACTAGAGAGGGAGGCAAACCATAAGAGACTCTTAAATACAGAGAACAAACTTAGGATTGATTGGAGGCAGCGGGGAAGAGGGGAAAATGGGTGATGGGCATTGAGGAGGGCACTTGTTGGGATGAGCACTGGATATTGTCTGTAAGCATTGGATCATGGGAATCTACTCCTGAAGCCAAGAGCACCTTGTATACACTGTGTGTTAGCTAATTTGACAATAAAGTATATTAAAATAAAAAAAAAAAGATCTGTCCAGGTGATGATGTAGACTTAAACTACATGATTGGTAATGGTTCTTGCTTCCAAACATTGGAAAGAATATGATTTTTTACCAAACTGGAAGTTTGGTAAAAAAACAAACAAACAAACAAACAAAAAAAACAAAAAAATACAACTTTGACAAACAAGGAAGCCAACCTCTGGGTTACTCTTTCGAAACAAATAGCCATTAATTGAGCTAGTGATTATTGGAGGAGAAGAAAGAGGTTAAGAGGTCATCTGATGCTGTTACTTTGGGACATGTTGACTCTGAAATGTCTGCAGGATATACAAGTGGAGACAGAGACTTAGCAGTTTAAATGCAGATCTGGAGCTAGGAAACAACTTTAGAGCCAGGCATCATTACATATTTGATTATTAAAGACATAGAACAAATTGATGTTGACTGGGAACGACGGATAATGGAAGAGCAGGAGGAGAGAATCTCCTGGAGGATAAGGAAGGGAAAAGTGAATCAGCAGAAGAAATAAAGAGGGAATAGTAGCAGCTGTTGGATTCTAATTGGCATTTTCTCAATATTTTCTGCAACAAACTACATGCACAAATTGTGTTTGTAATGTTCTTAACCACGATATCTTTGGGATTTTATTACTACCTACCTTTTACTAAAAAAGAAGCTAGACCTCAGAGAGGGTAAATAATTTGCACAAGGTTATCAGTATAGGGATCCAGCAACAGCAGAAACCCAGGTCAGCCTGGATCCAAAGCCATTTCGTTTCCCACAACACCATGCTGCATGTAGGAGATAATTTCAGATGAAAACAGTCTTACAGGTCATTTATGTAACAGTAATTTGGGGATTCCGAAGCAACCGGGTGTGAAAGAATTTATGAGCAAGTTTCCTGCTGGTGGTTTTCCTCCATTCAGTCTCCTAAGTCCATTAGGGAGATGGCTACCCTGTTTGCTTTCCTGGTCTTCCTAATCATCTAGAAAGTCCCTGCTCTATTTCCTCTTACCCTTTGTTAGAACACTGTCTGTTTCTCTCCAGGCAAAAGCAGGAAAAAAAAATAAAAGATCTCCATTATGTTATGTGTCTGCTCATCAGCAGAACATATTCCCATGGCTCTCTGTTTCTAATCAGAAGGAAGTAATTTTCCCTTCTCACCTGACTGATTCTCCAACTTGGCTCTCAGAGCTGACTGCTCTCCAATGCCTTCCTCCAGGTACCCAGTTGCAATTCTCAGTTAGTGCTAAAGTTCACTCATTAAATAGTCACCATTCGCTCTCCAAGTTATGTCCACCTGTCATCCAAGTCACTTAAAGCGATACCACTGATGTTACCAAATTTCAGTTAAAAACCAGGCTAACGATATATAAACAGTGTTAATATGATCTCAAGATCTATCCTGTATTTACTAGAGTGGGTAACTGAATGCCTGCTGACATAATAAGAAAAAACATCATCATCACCATCATCATCATCACCACCTCTACAGTTCATAGAGAACTTTCTATGTGCCAAACAATGCACTGTGTGCATTTCAGTCATTGTATCATTTAGTTGGCAGTGTTGGCCCCACATATGTAATTAGTTAGTGGGAATCAATATATGTGACTATATGCAGGGTTCACAAAGATCAGTCTAGTTTAACAACTCTGTGTGAGTTAGGTGTTATCGTCACATTACAGATAAGAAAATGAGTTTGAAATTTCGACAGACTTTCTAGAAAAGAGCCAGTTTTAAATGTTTATTTTTGTTAAGTTCTAAAGACACACGAAAAGCTGAGGCGCAAGTATGCTTCATCTCCCAAAAATATCCAATATCCTTGTATCTAGATTTGTTTAGCAACTACAAAAGTTTGTAGGATATGTAAATACAAAATATACATCAATGTGTAAAGTGATAGCCAGCATCCCTCGTCTGTAAAATGAAAGCAAAGACAACACACGTATGAGAAACTGTGGTGTTTTTGAATCATTAGGACTCAAACCACAGCATTTTCTTCATTGTTAGTAGTTCTCTCTTTGTTCTAGCCTGGGATCTCAATTCACATATTACACTAAAATATAACCTTTGTGTCCAAACGAACGCTCAACTTGTAAAAGCAGACACAAGAGAATAGACTCTAGGCTACCCTTCTGTAGCAATGGAATGTATTTTGTTTAAACTGAGCATCTGATACTAAAAATGTGCCTTTGAACAGTTGCTAAAAGTGAGTCGGTACCACAGATCACCTTGTCAGTACTTTGACAGCTAAGCTGATGTTGAAAGGTGAGTTCCAACTGTTTCCTTAATTTATAGTGTGCGATTTCGGCAGCCACCTGTCTAAGAGAAGCAACCATGCAGGGTTTATTGGTCCCCAAGCACTTTTGTCACCCGTCTTGTTAGACCTCTTGTACCAATCAGCATTTCTGGTAGAATCTAAGGGGTTATAATCACCTTTTTTTTTCTTTTCCCAATCTTTGTGTCAGATAATTTTACCTAAAACCTGAATAGGGAAACAAACAAGAACCTTGATAACTGAAAAGCCAATATATCTGGTTTAACTAACGTTCAAGTTATTACTCCATCACGAAAATTAGCGTTTTAAGTATTTTCAACAGAAACAAGTTTTTAAAGGCATTACGTAACCTTTCAACTGATTTAGTAATCGTATATTGAATACTGTTAATAAATCAAGTATCACAGGCCCTGACTGTAATGTATAGGCTTCTCTTCTAATTGTATAGTATTTATCAGATTTCTTTCCTCTTGATACACCTTTTGATGTTCTGCCAGTTACGAGCTGTGTCCACAAGGTCAAGACTCAACAAGGTCTAACAAAAATTGATTAAGCTAAGGTTCGTATCTAAGCATTAGAAAAATAGACCAAATTATAACAGCCCCCGCACCCCCGCCAGGATCAGTTGAGAAAAATAAATCCAGTTTAATATAAAATCTCATAGCCAAGTTCCTGGCATATACTAAGTGCTAAAATATGTTATTTTCTGTCTCCTCTCCATCTTTCCTTCTCTCTTTCATTCATAAAGACTTAACAACACTTAACAGGTTGGAACTAATAGGAAGTGAACAGTTCAGTCTCATTAAATCACTTCCTTACAGGTCACGAGTTGATCAGTTATTTCACATTATCTTTTTGTTCCTTAAATGTGGGAGAGCTTTTACTCTTTCTTAGCTTTAAGAGTCTTAGAATTAGGTTCAGTGTAGTAGTGTTCCTTCGGAATATATACTACATTATCCTAGATATTATTCCTATTTTTTTTGTTCTGTTGTTTGTCTGGTTTACCTTGTCTTTTAAAAATTGCTCCAAAGTAGAAAACATGACATAAAAGAAGCATTGAGTTTTGTGATCTGAGAAATATAGGAAAGAAATATAGGTCAGTGTTTCTGAGATACTGAAGATAACTTTTTTTTCCCTCATCTAAAACACACTTAACTTATATGGCACACACTTTAATCTTCTAATATTTAAAGTGTTCGTGGTAAGATTGGATAGAAGAGGGGTGGAAAGAGTCATCAATGATACTTCTCTTTAAGACTGAATTCCATTATTCTACTTTATTTTACACTTTCAAAACATGGAAGGGAGAGTTTGTTATATAGGCAAATGGGTCACTTTTCCATGAAGGCTTCAAAATAGTAAGTGTGTGTGTGTGTGTGTGTGTGCGCGCGCGCACACTTATATATCCCATTCAACTTAATCTCAATGTATTCTACATGAAAATACTTTTAGCAGTCCTCATGGATAAGGTAGGTTAACTGAAGCCAAAGACTTCCACACTGTTTGAAACAGTGGAGACAAGAGTTCTTCCTTGAATATGTGGTAACAGTGTTATATTTCAACTGCGTAGGCTATTGCCTCTGGTTGTCAGAGAAGTGAACTAAGTTCTAAGGATAACATGAGTGATTTGCTTGTTGATTGACTTATTGGTTGATTGATTGATTTTATATCAAAAGCTCACGTAAACTTGGCTTCTATCTATAACTTGAGATAAATTATGCTGCCTATCAAAAGCAATCATTCCTAAAATCAACTTTGTTTTTTTTATTGTGGTAGTAAACTTAGAGATTTTCACATTTTCTTCAAAAGTTACCTCTTCTTATTAATAATAAATCATAGGGGCGCCTGGGTGGCGCAGTCGGTTAAGGGTCCGACTTCAGCCAGGTCACGATCTCGCGGTCCGGGAGTTCGAGCCCCGCGTCAGGCTCTGGGCTGATGGCTCAGAGCCTGGAGCCTGTTTCCGATTCTGTGTCTCCCTCTCTCTCTGCCCCTACCCTGTTCATGCTCTGTCTCTCTCTGTCCCAAAAATAAATAAAAACGTTGAAAAAAAAATTAAAAAAAATAATAAATCATAATCTTCTCTCAGAGAAAAAGTTCAATTTGCCTTCTAAAGTGTGGTAGTGAATGAAGACATTTGGACCAATTCTAATTTGTTCTTGAGGAACATATATCATTTTTAGAAGATTACTTCTAAGAGTTCAGATTCATCGCACATACTAATATACATTATAATAACATAACAACTGGTACAATGAAAGAGTTTAACAAAATGCATTAAAAATAAGGCAGGCAAAAATAAAAATTCATCTTTAAAGTCATGATTCCCATGACAAGGAAACTGAAAACCAGAAAGAAAACAGAGAGAGTGACGGATAAAAGGAAACTATCTTTGAATTAGTTGCCAGTTCATTTCTAGGCACTGTGCTGGGCATTCCACATATTTTTATCTACTTTTATCATATTTTAGCCTTTTACTTGTTTTACATGTGTTTCTCTTTGAGCTATTTTATTAAGGAAATTAAGGCTTATTTCCTTTAAGTAGTTATTTGAGGATCTACAGTTATAAGATAGAACTGAGTGTTCAAGATAGTGCTCATAAATTCTCTGTAGGGTTCTTGGTCCCACTTTGTGTTATCTAACACTCTCTTCTAGAAGAATGGTTGATGATGAAGGAACGGCCTGCTTTTTGGCATTGCATTTTTCTTAATAATGTAGCTGAGTCAATCCAATACAACCAGCCTTTAATTAAGTGCCTGGATTGTCCTTGTGGAGGTTGAGCGACAGCAGTGAACAAGGCAGACAAAGATTATTTTTCCCCCTGTGGAACTTACACTGTAATGGAGACAGGGAAAAAAATCAATAATAAACATACTAAATGAGCATAGTATATAATCTAAAAGAGAGTAATAACTACTATCAAAGTACATAAAATAAAGGGGAGTAGAAAGGTGCAGAAGGACAGGGAGCGGGCTGCAATTTTAAGTAGTGTGCACAAGGCAGATAAGGCCTCGCTGGTATGGTGGCTTTGAAGCAAAGACATAAAGAAAGTGTAGGTAGCCTGGATAGCCAAGAAAAAAAAGCATTTCAGGCAGAGGGAATGGAACTAATTCCATCCCTCTAACGCACTCAATTTCACGCAAAAACACATACTAGCAGGACACTCTCTGGTCAAGTGTAATAACAGCAAGGACGCTAGGGTCCAGTGAAATTGAGTGCGTTAGGGAGATGGAAGTAGAAGATAAATCAGATGTACTTGAAGAAGTGGGGAATGTATATTATGTAGGGCCAGGTAGGCCATGGAAGCACTTTGGCTTTTATTTTGAGTTCATTGGGATGCCACTAAAGGGTTTTAAGAGTAGGAGTGGTTGAAGAGGGCTTGTTTGAGATCTGACTACAGGGAGGAAACACGGTAACCTGGGAAACTAATTGACATACATCCAGATAAGTAGCAATGATGGCTCAGACTAGGGTGGCAGCAGTGGGGACGTAAACAATAGTCATGTTCTAAATATATTTAGGAGTTCAAGCCAACGGGAAGTTTGGTGAGGTGGGCATAGTCGGAGAACCAGATAAAAATAAAAATAAAAAAAATGATTCCAAATTATTTGGTCTGAACTATTGGAACATTGAGTTTGCTGTCAACTGGGATGAGTAATATTGCAGACGAACAGGTTGGTAGGAATTAGTTCAGTGTTGAAATGTTAAATCTGAGGTGTGCACTAAACATTCGTGAGGGGAAATCAAAGACGTGTATGAATACATATGAGTCTGGGTTAGAGAGGGAGTTTCAGCGGTGTTGGGATTGGAGTGGTTGGTGTGTAAAGTCATGATTCCAGACAAGATCACCAAGAGATAGGAGACAGTTTCTGGGCACCTACGTTCCGAAGTCCAGGAGACGAGGAGGAACCGGCAATTAAGAAACATTCAGAAGTCGTTAGGAAAGCAGGTAGAAAACCCAAAGGAAGTGGGAATCCTGGTAAGCTAGAGAAGAAGGTATATCAAAGAGGAGGGAATGACGAACTCCAAAGTTGTTGCAACTAAGCTGAAAGTTGAGAATTGACCGCTGAACTTAGAAACATGGAGGAAGAACTGTTGGCCTTCTTCAGAGAAGTTTTGGTGGAGTTGGGGCCGGAGCAGGGAACAGCCGGACTACAGTATGTTCCTTAGAATGCAAAGAGGAAAACCAGAGATATTTCTTCAAAGAATTTTATTGGAATTCAGAGTGGGTAAACAGAAAAACGTGAGTGAAAAATAAGTACAATTCCAGAATTCTAGAATTCTACCTCAGTGGATAAGTTTTAACCTTAATCACTTGACTGCACAACGTCATGCACAGATATCACTGGAAACCTTATACACTGGAATATATTTTCAAGGATTATTTAAAAGGTGTGTAACAATAGATAACTTAAATATAAATTTACGTTGACTCCACAGCCATAGGTCACGTATGGCAAACTATTGGCACAATGGATATGCACAAGAGAATAAGTTATGCAAAAATGTGTTGTATATGTTTGGAAAATCATGTATTCTAATATATATGGCCCTATTACATTGATGTACATATTTCTCTACTTCTCTTGGCTTTACATTTGTTTGATATCTTCTTAAGACAATTATATATGATATTGGAATCAACTACTAAAATATTCATACAGACAGAATAGAGGAAAGTGTATTAATTTCTTTTAGAAAAAAAACATAGGATGGGGACAGGGGCCAACATGTTTTTATTGTTATTAAACACTTCAACCTAGAATGAAGGACAAGAATCCAGTTTTATGGAATGTAACTGATTAGACCTCCTTGCTTTTTCATGGTCAACACCAAGAAATGATCAACTGAAAGGTAGTGTTTAGTTCTTAATCTGATTTTGAGCCAACAGCATATGGTTATCATGCAGACAGAAGTTTAAAGAATCCCGTTCTCTTTTCTAAAAGAAATCTCCAAACTGATTCCTAGGAACTAAAAAGCAAGAATCATTGTAT
Organism: Leopardus geoffroyi; assembly: GCF_018350155.1. Taxonomy (NCBI): domain Eukaryota; kingdom Metazoa; phylum Chordata; class Mammalia; order Carnivora; family Felidae; genus Leopardus; species Leopardus geoffroyi. The sequence continues at coordinate 82,676,016 of NC_059339.1, read as the reverse complement.
ATATCAATGTTTATCAAAACTATTTTTATTTCACTTCTTATAGCCCCTTATTTCCACTAGCAAGCAATTTTAAGATCTTTTCTGGGAAACATGTCTGCAAGAAAACGGCTCTAAAACTGGGCAATTTCACATTACGCAAATGGGTCTAGTTCTGTGATTCTTAAACGAGATTAAATAAACAGCACGGCTTGCGATGCCCAGTGACCACAGTGGTCAGTTGCTTACAGAAGGGTCATCTTGCCCTCATGACTGCATGTGAGGTAAGTATACCAGCTGAACAACAAAGGCTGCTGGAGGTTTCCAAACACCGGCAGGAATATGAGTCATGATTATTTAGGAAGAAGCCTTTGTCAACATTCCAGAGTATGACCATGAATATCACATAGTCGTTTGTATTTAATGATAAATTATTAAAGGTGTGCATTTTGATCTTCAACTAGCTGAAACATTCTCTAGTAGACTCATATGTTACAGGGATAATAGAAAACCCCAGAGTTTAGAGATTCAATACAGACAAGTTACACATAATTCACATTGCCAGGGCCACGATATCTGTATTTCCATAAAGACAAAATAATCTATCATATTGCCTGAAGTACTGGTTTTGCTTTTATTGTTATAATATTTGGAGTATAAAATATAAAATGATAATTTCAAACATTGTAAGGTGTTTTAAAAAATTTATCACTTGTAGAGAGAAAAGACTGTGTTTTTCTGATGTTTTCCCTTCAAGTAATAGCGATTTTTAAATAGTTTTTCTCCGCATGAATTCAGAATAAAACGATAATACAATACTTATAGTGTGTTGAAATCTAGGGGGCATGTGGGATAAAGAGGTGCTGTGTTACCCCACAGCCAATGAACAGCTAGGACCTGAGCTCTGTTAGAAGAATCAGGCCCTCTGAAAGAACATTCTAAAAGGAGAACTCATAGCTGTGAAGTTTTCTTTCTCTTTTAGGGCCACATCATTATATGGGCTCCCTGTAGCTCTTCTATGATAGATGTAAGAAACATTTCAATCTCAATATCGTGTCTTCATAGTTTCCCTTTGCAAAAGAAAAGCTGATGCTTAATGCTCTTTCTTTATTATGCTTGAGTTGTGTACCAGAACAAGCACTAAGAAGGGTTATGCAGCAAATAAAGCAATAAGGGGCCAGTGGCCACCTCTCCCTTGACCCTCAAGTCTATGCCATGAGATGGGGGAGATTTAGAGCACTTACTCTGAGCAAGGCCCTCTCTGCCACCAGAGAAACAGAGGTGGCCGTGTTCTCTTTCTACATTTTCTCCTATTAGAGTAGTCACATAAACTTCTGTTAAACGGAAAATATCCATTTTCTTAATTTCTAAATACAACTCAGGGTGGCATTTATGGAGCAAGAGGGTTTCCTATTTCATTCGTTACAGGTGCCTTGAATTATTTGCAATTTTTTTTAAATCTATTTGAGCAGGAAAAGGTTATGGACATTAGATGTGGAAGTCATGTCCTTAGCAAAGTAAAACAATAAAGTTTTGTCTCAAGAGAATATGACACAATTGCATTTTGGAGGATGTTGTCAAAACAAGGGCTTGCAAAATCTCTCTGGTATTACAGAAGTACTGAAAAACAGGGTGAGGGTTATTTTAATTTATAGTTCTCTTATCTATAATTGAAAAACACAGGTGAACTAGAAAAAAATTAAAAAGATGAGCCGAAGAATCTCTGTTGAAATATTAATTGTACAGAGAATCCTATATACTATTTTATTTACTTAGATGTTTTTTTGTTTCACTTCCACCATTTTGAAATTTTGACCTCCAAACTATTGGACAAGTTATAAGTATATCAAAGTAACTTGATTAGAAAGCTATAAATCAATGCTTTACAAGTAAACTCTGATTTTACAATCAAATTTACTCCAATTTAGATTCTGGTAGCTTGGAGCACCTGGGTGGCTCAGTTGGTTGAGCGTCTGACTTTGGCTCAGGTCATGATCTTGCGATTGGTTTAGTGAGTTTGAGCTCTGCCTGGGGCTCTGTGCTGGCAGCTCAGAGCCTGGAGTCTGCTTCAGAGTCTGTGTTTCCCTCTCTCTCTGTCCCTCCCCCAGTCATTCTCTCTCTCTCAAAAAAAATGAATAAACATTAAAAATTTTTTGTAGCTAGATGGAGGTATCATTGATATTCAATAAACTGCACATTTAAAGTATGTGATTTGATAAGTTTTGACAGATGTACCCATGAAACCGGTAACAAAATTATGATAGTGAACATGTTCATCACCCTCTAAAGTTCCTCCGATCTCTTTGGGGTACCTCAATCCCCTTCCTCCTTTTTCCCCCACTTAGTGCCAAACAACTCTGATAGACTTGAACTATTCATTAGTTTTCATTTTCTAGAATTGTAATTTTTTAATGGAACCATATATTAGGTACACTTTTTTGTCTTTCTTTTTATTCATGATGGGTATTTTGAGATTATCCTTGTTGCTGTGCGTATTGGTAGTTTATTCCTTTTTATTCCTGAACAGATTCCCACTTAGAGATATACCCTAGGTGGCTTATGCATCCGAGTGTATGGCCACTGGAATTGTTACCAGTTTGGGGTTATTACAAATGAAGTTGCTATCAACACTCATGTACAAGTCTGTGTGTGGACATGTGCTTTCATTTCTTCGGGTAGAATCTCCAACTACAATAATGTCTCAATTTCTCCTTGTACTTCTGTCAGTTTTTGCCTGATGTATTTTGAAGTTGGATTATTAAGATATTAAATTGAATTATTATGTTGTCTTGCTGAACCGACTCCTTATGAATTAATCTTACCTTTGGTAATATCTTTGCTATTCAATCTGCTTTATCTGATATTACATTCAGTTTCTAATGATGCAAAACAAATGACCACAAGTTTAGTGACTTAATACAACTGTAGTTTCCCTCTATCGGTAGTCCAGGCATGACTCATCTGTGACTTCTGCTCAGAGTCTAGGGTGTTGGCTAGAATGGATTCTCCTCTGAAGGCTTGATCGGGAAAGAACCTGCTCTCAAGTTCATTAAGGTTGTTTGCAAATTATATTTTCTGCAGCAGTATGATTGAAGTCTCTGGCATTTACTCATTGTCAGCTGAAGACCACACTTGGGTCCTAGAGGCCGATGATAGGTGATAGTTCCTTGTGTCGGCTTCTGCAATATGGCCACTCATTCCATCCAGCTCTCAAAGAGGGCCACTCTCCTCAGGAAAGGCCCAGCACTTCCACTGTGAGTTAGACCCGCCCAGAAAGATCACCTTTTGGGTTCCCTCCCAATCAACTGACAACATCTTGATGATTAATTACATCTACAAAATTCCTTCATGTTTGACACGTTCTGTTTGCTAAAGCAAATTCCAGGTTCTGTCCACACTCTAGGGGGGGATGCAAACATCGGAGGATGGGGATCCTGGGGTGACCCTAAGGTCTGTCAATGATGCTGCCTGCCCGCAAAAGCAGCAGTACCAGGAAGTCAACCCAATGCAGGTTTTGCAGCTGTCAGAACGGCAAGAAAGACGGAATCACATAGGCGCTAGATGAATCAACACTTTAGTCACGTAGGGAGGACACAGAGCGAAGTCAGCCTCAATAGTGAGCATTGGTTCACTAGGGCCAACAGGTCCTGTCCCACAGCCAACACAAGAAAACAGTCCACATGCACTCTCTTAGGCTACAATAAAGACGCCGTTCCTTCCCCACCAGAAACCAATGGAACAGTGAGGTTGGCCAGATGACACATTCTTGAAGCAGAACAAAGTTCTACTGAAAAGCAATTTCTCTCCAGGGGCGCCTGGGTGGCCCAGTCTGTTAAGCATCTGACTTCCACTCGGGTCATCATGATCTCACGGGTTGTGAGTTGGAGCCCCACGTCCAGCTCTGTGCTGACAGCTCAGAACCTGGATCCTGCCTGGGATTCTGTGTCTCCCTCTCTCTGCCCCTTTGCTCTTGCGCTCTGTCTCTGTCTCTCTTCCTCTCTAAAATAAATAAATATTTTTAAAAATTTAAGAAAACAACTTTTCTCTCCATGCTTCTCTGTTTCCTTTAGTACTCTATTTTGTGGATTATATCCTCCTGACCTCTCTGCATTCTGAGGTCTTTCTCCTCAACTTAAGGAGATCTCCAGACTTGGCATGGGGTCTCCTACTTACGCATCAGCCTCATGACTCTCTCAAGACATTTACTTGGGCATCAATGCCTTTCCTTTCTTTTCTTTCTCATCTCTCCTTTCTTTTCTCTCAGGGATCATTTGTCTGCCTTGTGTGGTATTTAATATGTAAATATAATTGTGTAGTATATTTTCTGTGTTATATTTAAGTGTTTTAGATGACAGTATAAATCCAAATTCTATTATTCCATCTTGACTGCAAAAAGTCCCCAGTCTAAATTTAAAAGTTTCTCTTTTCTTTCCTTGAAAGGTTAAATAGGTTAAAATAGGTTAAAACAGGAGTGTTGCAGTTAAGGAGTTACACAAATCTCACGACATTTTAGATACCTTTTATAGATTTGCTAATTTTTGGCTTCGAGTTATTTTGTAAATTCTAATGGACCATATGAAAACTTGACAGAAAACTTTAGGTTTGGGTTTTGATTGATCTGTCTTCAAGTACGTGATAATAACTAAAGATAGCGTTAAAGCATACTTAAACATCATATAGAGGCAAACGTTTTAAAACCTAAATGAAATACTTTCCCATGCACAGCTCTACAAGAAATTGGAACGAAACTCACTTTGGGGTTGCATATTTTGAATAGGTATATGAGCCTCATAGAGGTGAATATTTAATAAACCTGAGCTGTGGTTATTGGTTATGACTGTCATGATCTATACCTTAGGCCTGTGTTCATTGAGCACAATATTCCTTACAGCCCAATTGAATCCTTTCTCGCTCTCTTTAATTTTTATTTATTTATTTGGTTAGTTAGTTGGTTAGTTTTATTTAGCTTTTATTTTAGAGAGAGGGATAGAGAGCACATGCGAGCGGGGAGAAGGGCCGAAGCAGAGAAAGAATCCTAAGGAGGCTCCATGCTCAGGGCAGAGCCCCAGGTGGGGCTTGTTCCCACAAACCTGGGATCATGACCTGAGCCAAAAATCAAGAGTTGGACGTTTAACCAACTAAGCTACCCAGGTGCCCTCCCCCTTTAATTTATTTTTGAAATGTGTCCTAATTTGTTTCTTTTTACGATGTAGGGCTCGCCATTTGGGTCTTGTTAAAAGTTTGCCCGATGATACTGTGACAGATAGGAACCAGCAGGCTAGTTACCTAGTGACAAAACAATGGACTGTCATCACTCTAATGACCCGAATAAAGAAGAAGAAATGAAACAAATGTCGCCATACAGGGCATCAGAACCAAATTATGATAGACATCATATGCTCAATGATGACTGTGGGGAACACTAGAACAAGAAAAATTAACAAAATGACTGATATCAGTGACGGCAGTTATCAACAGATATTTGCCACTGGCAAAGTGAGAATGAAAATCAGAAGCAAAATTTCTGTAACTCGGACCATTTATCAAACTACCATATCTAGTAGCTGAATAATCAAGGTATTATTTGCCCTAAATCATGGTACATAAAGAGAATGGAATGCCATAAGTCTTTCATGTAAAGAGACAAGTATATGAACGTAAATTATATGACAGGAATTCTTATAATAGGATGAATAAAAATGTTTTCTTTGGTCATTATCAAAATATTTATTGAATATAAATGCTGACTTAGAGTAGGCTGTCTGAATTGAGCTCAACATTCCATATTTAATGTTTTCAATAATTTTTTAAATGTTTATTTATTTTGAGAGCAAGAGGACAAGGAAGTGGCAGAGAGAGGGAGGAAGAGCAAACGGAGAAGGGGTAGAGAGAGAGAGAGAGAGAGAGAGAATTCCAAGCAGGCTGTGCATTGTCAGCGCAGAGCCGACGTGGGACTCAAACCCACAAAGTCCAAACCAGAAGTCAGACGCTTAACCAACTGAGCCACACAGGCACTCCTCAATAATTCTGAAAGGCAGCTAGACTAATAAAATATTGACTCTGGAGTCAGACTACCTGGTTTCAAATTCTGACTCCTCTACTTTCTAGCCATGTGAACTTCTACAAAGTATATAATCATTCTGTGGTTTAATGTTAATTTCTTTGTTTTTAAAGGGGGTTAAAAACTACCTATCTTCTTTAGAGGATTGTTCTCTGTATTGAATTAGTTAATAGAAACAAAGCTGTTAGAAAAATGCCTGGAATATTGTTCAAATAAAGCAATGAAAACTGTTTCTGGGTACAAAAATTGTGGTACAAAAACCAAAACCAACTGTGACGGTAAGGAAAACAAAATGTCGGTCAGGTTGTGTAATTTTACACACACCCGCCGCCCCCCCACACACACACACACAAACACACACACAGAATGGTGTTTTATATGTAGGTAAACAGAAATGCTTACAAAGATTTCAAGTACTACATAATATTCTAAATAAATTCACAATTCAAAGGGCTACCATTATCGGTACTCAATGATATAATTCCAAAAGTATGATACTCTTTTATTCCCTTCTTTCCATTCACATTTGAAGAACCATTTTATAAAGGACTCAAATATATTTCTAAGGGTTTCCAATATTATACTCTTAAAATACAAGGTGATCTTAAATAGTTAAGGGAAAAACGTTATGATGTTTTCTGTGAAATTTTCCGTGAAAACATTAAATACTATGAAATTTTCCGTAACAACATTAAATGCTCTCCTATTTCTGGTTATCAGTGTAGAGGGAAATGAACAAAAAAAGTAAAAATAATATATATTTAGTGTATCTTAAGGGAAAGCATCAGAAATACTGAGAATTAAACTATCTCATGCCTTTGTGAATTATTAAGAGCAATTTGAACAGTGCTAACCTTCTCATTATATAACTTGTGATACGGAGTAAGACAGATTGCCTCATTTCTAAGTTTGGGTCAACATCCAACATTTTCTCCTTTGCACTTCCAATGTCATAAAAAAAACCTCTGAGTTCCTTTAATGAGAATTTTTGCCATGTCACTTCCTCGGGAATATCTACATCCTTTCCTTCACTACCACCTCTCTCATGTGTCTAATTATTTCCAAATTTTGTCATGTAATTGTTGAGGTATTGAAGCCACCTTAGCCCCTCTGGCTAGCCTAACAGTCTTCAAGACTTAGCAAACATCCTTAGCCTGTATGATTGACTAAAACTTTCTTTGTATATCTATAGATGATGCATTCTTTCCTAAAAAAAAAAAAAACAGAGCCCTTCCGCACATTACCTGACCCTCTTCCACAGCCTTTGTGTATGTGTATGTGTACATATATATACATACATATATATGTGCACATATATATATACATACATACATATACATATGTCTCTGTACTTCAGTGTCCTCAGTAAGAAAATCACCATATTAATAGTTTCTAACACACAGAGATACCGTTACCAAAACCCACCTTCAGCTATATATATATATATATATATATATATATATATAGAGAGAGAGAGAGAGAGAGAGAGGGAGAGAGAGAGAACCCACTTCAAACTCCAGCAGGTTCCACCTGGCCACATTTCAAATAATGCAGGTGATTGAAACGTTAACACATGGACCCTGCACCAGACCAATAAAGATGGAATTTCTGGAGGTGGGTTTCAGCCATCGGTATGTTCACAAGCTTCTCAGTCTAGTCTAACAGGAAGCCATGGCTGATGATTACGGCTTTTGAGCCTCCATGAATAACCAATGAGCCTTAATAGCATTAAAAACAAAAGATGAAAGCAGTCTACAGTATTCCCTCATTATCAGTGGCAGATATGTTCCAAGATCCCCAGTTCCATCCTGAAACCATAGATAGTACTGAACTAAGCCTTATATACACAATATTTTTTCCTACACAATGAACCGGTGAAAATGTTTAATTTATAAATTAGGCACAGTAAAAGATTAATAACAAATATTAATAAAATGTACTGTAATCGTATACAGTATGTGAATGTGGTCTCTCTCCCCCCCAAAATCTTACCGTCCTCTACTCACCCTTCTTGTGATGCTGTGAGATAATAAGATGCCCACAGATGAAATGAAGAAAAGTGAATGACATAGATATTATAACGTGGCATGAGACTACTAGCAACCTTCTGAGGATAAGTCAGAAAGAGAATCATCTCTTCCAGACACAAAGTGAAACCGTGAATAAGAAGGAACTATTGTATTCACCAAGTGGTGTCCAAACGATTGAAAAGAAACACAGTTAGAACTCTATCTGACCCAATTCCCCTCCAACATCTCCAATAGCTTAATAACTCATGGTGAGAATTGTTATGATATAGTTTAAATATAAGAGAAGAATAAGTATGGTTAAGATAAGGGAGAGAGAAAATGAACACAAGGTAAAAAAATGATAATAATAATAACCAAACCTCAACACTGAAAAGTTTCCTGCAAAATTAAATCCAAATCATTGGGCACCAACAATTTTTATTACTTACTGTCATTAAATGTATTAATTTCTCAATCTCTTGTCTTGGCAGTCTCTGTCATGAAGATGGGTTCTAGGTAAAACAGCCCTATAACTTGAGTCCCCTGAGGATTATTTTCAGCTAGCCTGAGTCACGCTGCATTACCTTATATCAAGCAGTGTCTAAACACACCAGGAATATCGTGAATAGATTTTGATGATTTAAAAGTTCTGCAATTTGGCAGTCAGTTTTGAAGAAAACTATTTTTATTTGTCATTCTATGAAGGCTTAAGTGATATCAATAAGTCTTTCTAATATTTTTTGCGTAGAAATGTATTTTGTTCTGTACCATTCTTTGAACAATTGTGAATTTTCAGCTTTTTAAAATTTTTTATAACATTCATTCTCTACGAAACAGTGCCCTTGCCAAAGTCTTCAGTACAAATCAGTATGAATAATGGAGAAGAATATGTTCACTGCAGTTGCTATAGTAAATGGAGGGTTTGGACCTTGTCTGGTGCAATAATTTCTGAATAATTAATAAGATAGTAACACATATTTGATGTAAATAATATGTAGGTATGCTTTTATCAAATATCACAGAAAATAAGGAACTTATTGTTCTGACATCTTTACATTACACTATGAACTATAACTAAAATATACATTTAAGTAACAAAGTTGAAAGATATTCTTAATTGTATAGTTTTGTTCTTAATTCCAGATAATACTCCGAGGGAGAAAGTGCTCCGGTGAGCTGTACTCTATAACTAAAGCAAATCTTTGGTTTAAGAATATTACAGGGAGATCTGCCTGGCTCAGTCAGTGAAACACGTGACTCTTGATCTCAGTCTCATGAGCTCAATTCTCCTGTTGGGCATAGAGCTTACTTTAAAAAACAAAAAAGAATATTATGTTGAGAACTATCAACTTTAGCACAAAGGCAGTATTTTATGTTGTTTCAATTACATTTTGATTATGTACTAAGAGATACCACATTATCTACTTTAGGCAGTGGTTCAAATGTTTTTTGCCAGTTTCAACACATATGCTAGCTAATAATTACGTGTATGGTACACTCCAGTAGGTAGACCAAGATTTGCTTTTAAAGACTACAAAAAAGATAAAACAAACTTATGAGGTAGCTGCGGGAAGTTCTTGCCCTACTAAAACCTAGTGCCCTCTTCTGCCTCTGAGATTAAGAACCAAATCTTTAGGACACATTGGAGTGAGCACAGCATATAATCTGTGCTCAAGGAACATGCAAAATATCTCACAATGCTTCCTAGGTGATTGCTGGAATTACTGACCCTTGGGAAGTGTTTGGACACCACATAATGCTAAGGAGGCTTCTAAACTGGGAGGTTTATCAACTTAAAGAAGAAATGAGTACATACATACAGTTAGTTGTCATAAGATTATAGACTTATCAACTTAAAGAAGAAATGACAACATACATACAGTTAGTTGTCATAAGATTATAGACTTACAGAACCAAAGGCAATTCAAAAGACCAATTCTTCCCACCCCTTTGTTTTATAAATAAGGGGACCAGAACAAAAAGAAGCCAAATGACTGGAAGGTTATTATGCTAAGTGAAATAAGTCAGCCAGAGAAAGACAAGTATCATACGTTTTCACTTATATGTGGATCTTAAGAAACTTAACAGAAGACCATGGGAGAAGGGAAGGGTAAAAAAAAATAGTTACAAACAGAGAGGGAGGGACACAAACCATAAGAGACTCTTAAATACAGAGAACAAACTGAGGGTTGATGGGGCATGGGGGAGTGGGGAAAATGGGTGATGGGCATTGAGGAGGGCACTTGTTGAGATGAGCACTGGGTGTTGTATGTAAGCAATGAACCACGGGAATCTACCCCCAAAACCAAGAGCACATTATACACACTATATGTTAACCAATTTGACAATAAATTATATTTGAGTAAATAAATAAATAAATAAATAAATAATAAAATTAAAAAAAAAAAAAAAAAAGAAGCCAAATGACTTGTCTAAGGACACATTGCTAAACAAATGGTGGCAATAAGACACAAACTAGTCACATCTATTCTTAAAACATTCTTGTCATTAAAATTTCCCAACTCACATGGGTGGCTCAGTCAGTTAAGCATTGGACTTCAGCTCAGGCCATGACTTTATCGTTCATGAGTTCAAGCCCCACATCAGGCTGTGCAGTGGCAGTGCAAAGCCTACTTGAGACTCTCTCATTCTTTCTGTCTGTCCCTCCCCTACTTGCGCTCTCTGTTCTCTAAACAAACAAACAAACAAACAAACAAGCAAACAAACTTGAAGAAAAAAAAAATTTCCCACTCACAGCTACCCTGTGAGTGAGTCATCTACAACAGTCATGCTATCTTAGGATCAGCAACCAAGAACCAAATGCAACTGTGAAAATTTAAGCAATTTTTTTCCCATCCCAGTCACTGCCAAAGGCTTCTGCTTTTTGTATATCAACTGTACTTCAATAAAGCTGTTAAAAAAAAGTTTCTAATTGGTAGGAAATCCTACATTATTCAAGTCTGATACATATTATATCAGACCTAAAGATCAACAAGGTACCTAACTGGGGAAAATTGTATATAAAACCAGTAAAAATAGAAAATTCTATACTAGAATATTTTCTATTTCTACACTGTAATAACACTTAATTAAAATTGTTTGTTTTCAGAATATATTTCTTATATGCCTACTATTGACAGGCTCTCCTGCCATTGGCAGTATTTTCCTTAATTCTCAGTAAATATTTGCAAGATTATTTCATTATCTCATTTTACATGAGAGAAAACCAAAACATGAAGATATCAAAAAACCATCTGAAATTACCTAAATTTTAAAAGCAAGACATGGTTTTATCTCCAGGATTTCTGATTCCAAACTCAAGGTTACTTTTTTTCCTAAAACAGAGGTAAAGATTTAAACATATCTGTCAAGGAAATATGAAAGAAATTGGTGAGTCATTTAATTTGTCTCATATTTCTAAGTTCTTTTGTACTAAATGTGAATGGAAGGGGTGGGGATTTATCATGTCAAAGAGCCTTTGTTTTCAATGGTATATGGATAGACACTTTACAAAACTCATCTTTTCAGGAAAAAGTTTTTTTGGTTACTGCTGTTGATGTGATTATTTTTATGTTGAAAAATTATTGTTTAAAAACCACTGGAAAGCAACAATGCTTTCTTTTTCTGGTTTTCTACTATAGTTTCTTTTTTTTCAAATTTTTATTTAAATTCTTATTAGTTAACATATAGTATAAAATTGGTTTCAGGAGTAGAATTTAATGATCATCTCTTAAGTATAATACCCAGTGCTCACCCCAACAAGTGCCCTCCTTAGTACCCCCACCATCACCCACTTAGACCAGCCCTCTACCCACCTTCCCTCCATCAACCCGTTTGTTCTCTATTCCTACTATAGCCTATCTTACTGTTTTTATTTTCCACCTTACAAGTGAAATGAAACATAAAATTATACTTTGCCAGGAGTACAAGAATAAAAATTTTGAAAAGAGACTATTATGTTTATAAAAGAAGTGTAAACAAGTTATATTAGTACTAGAATTCGAAATTTGAGGAACTGGGATAAACTGTAAATATTAATTGTCAATAATTTATACTCGGATATTCCTACAGCATTCTAGGATGATTACAGCACTAATGTTTTCTGTTTAAGTGCTTTGATATTTCCCTCTCTGGAGTAAAAATAATTTTGTATTATACATATGACTAACTTAATGAAATACATGATATATATCAACTTCATTTTTAGCTACATCCTTGCTAGAATGTATTTGAGAATAATTGGTTGAGTTTAAATAAATTTGGGTGTACTGTTAAAATATCAACATGTAGAGGCTCAATTAAGTGTTTGAATCTTGATTTAAGCTCAGGTCTTGATCTCACGGTTCATGAGATTGAGCCCTGCATTGGGCTCTGAGCTGATAGCCTGCTTGGGATTTTTCTCTCTCCCCATCTTTCTCTCTCTTTCTCTCTCTCTCTCTCTCTCTCTCTCTCTCAAAATAAATAAACAGTTTAAAAATATATCCAAATGTATTAAAAATAGTACTCTGTTCTGGTCCCTTGAAATGAAAATAATAATTCATGTTTTTAATTTTAATTTGAGAGAGAGTGTGTGCGTACATGAACAGGGAAGAAGGGCAGAGTTAGAGAGAAAGAATCTTAAGCAGGTTCTGCACTCAGTGCAGAACCTGAGCTGACATGGGGCTCAATCCCACACCCCTGGGATCATGACTTGAGCCAAAATCAAGAGTTAGATGCTGAAACCAAGCTCAACCCACTGCGCTACCCAGGTGCCCATAATTCATGTTTTCTTATTCTCATATGTTTTATAGTATTACTGAATTTCCAATACATATATAATTTACAGAGTGAGAACTTGGTTTATGGGAATATGAGTTCTTCATTAATCATGCATAACTATGGTATTACTGATTTTTTTTCATGATGTGAGCTCTTAAGTAATTCAATGTAATTCTAAGTCTATAATGGCAATGATATGGCTATGGGCTTTTTCTTTAAAGATACATTTTCAGAATACATCTATTATGTAATGGAAGATCTTTATGACACAAAACAATAGATACTAAAAGATACTTTAGTATTAGTCTTAATTAAGATCACTTCCAGTCTTCCTATAAACATTATTGTTACTAAGCGAGTAAAACTGAATTCCTAGAAATGTTAGCATTTCATTGTCTAGAATAAGTAGTGAGATTTACCATTAAGTAGCTGCTTAAATATGATATATCAAGGTGGCCAACATTCAAGGGATGCAAAGAGTTAGATAGATATGGAGGCAATCATCCCATAGCCTGTCTGCGGTGTGGCTGAGTTCAGGCTCTAAAACCATATGACCTTGTTTCGCTACTTGCCGATTGTGACTATAGGTAAGTCAATCGATCTTTAGGTGTCCCATTTCCCCATCTATAAAATTGAGCTAATAATCATAATGTTTATCTCAGAGATTGTTGCATTAAAATTTTAATACAGGGGAAATGACACTACATGGAATATATTCAATAAATGATTGTAGTGATTGTTATTGTCATCGTACACAAAAATTAGAAGAAATCCTATTTTTTTTGAGTTTGTATTGGATGACTAATAACTTGACTTGTTGTTTCATACTGACTTCTGAGATTTTTCTGGGTGTCGTATCCTCATGGGGTGGGGAGACATTATGAAGACTGTTTGATATGTGAAATATGGAACATGATCTACAGAGAGACAGGTTTATTCATGTGGCTATAGGAGAAGATCTTCTACATAATTAGAGGTCTACTACATATTTCACCTCTGTAACTAAAACAATTATCTAAACTTGTAAAACCCTCTTTGGTCATGTTTGGTAGGAACTTTCCCTGAAGGACAGAAAAAAAATCACTGAATGCTAGAATACTTTTATTTTACCTCATTTTAATGTATTTATACCTATTTTTTGCCTCACAAGTTGTTCTTAAGGGGAAATGAAGTCTACATTTAATTAAAAATGGCCTTTAAGGCATTTTTTTCAGAAATACTTATAAACTTGGGGCACTGTTCAGAAGAGAGTCCTTTGTGATAATTATATTCTCCATGAATGCTGATTGAACTAATTAAAAACTGCAAGTCTTATCAAGATTATTTATTGAAATCTATTTGGCAGCTTTCATTACTTTACATAGCTCAGTAGTTTATGCTTTTATACTTATTTAAAAATGGTAGCAGTAATTCAAGTAAGAATGAAAGTTGAAAAATGTTTATCTGATAAGCAGATAAAACCATATCCGATCCTTTGTACTCCAAAAAATGACTCAATGGCAAGTCTGTAGAGTATAAAATAGCTTTTAAATCACCTATCAATTTAATTTGTATTTTGCTTTTATTATCTGGAAATGTGCATTAGGTAACAACTATTCAGCTCTCTATTTCAATTCGTTCTCATCAGTTCATGCTAATAAATAAAAATTGTTATTAGTGGCGGTCAGGAGCGATCCATTAGGGGACTGCATATGGCAATTCTAAAAATAATTGTATTCAAAACCAAGCACTACATCAATACACTATGAATAAATGTTTAGTATTCTCCTCCCAACAAGTGCCTTCCATATTTCTCTTGTGTCACTGTTAGCTCAAGGCATAGAAATTCACCCAGGGAAATACGATCAGAGAACTAACAAAGGGAAAATATGGAGTGAAGCAGAGTGGGATGGGAATTTTAGCTCTGCTGCTTACTAGTTCTATGAACTTGAGCAAGAAAATCAGTATTTCTGAATCTCAGCATCTCATTTGCAAAATAGAGTAATAAAATACATCTTGCAAAATTATGGGAATAGTGCATATCAAATGCATGGAAGGGTTCCTTAGAGGGAAAAATTCAACTCATCACCAAAGTAGAATGGTTTTAAAAAGTAAAATTATGTACAAGTGCAATGGACGTCCTCATGTGTATGACCATTTATTGGTATTATTGGAAAGAGATTCATGCTTTAACTAGAGAGCTGGTTCAGTCAGCTTCGGGGAGCCTCAAGCTTGATATTAAGTTTTGGCCAGTGTGAATCATGCAATTGACGAAATTATTTATATTTGTGATAGAGATGTGGGTGTCATCTATTGTTGCTTTGAATATTTATTTCTCCAATTCTGCCGAAAAAAAAAACTAACCAGAAAATTAGAAACCTTACCTTTTCATTGAGGTAATTGTGACATTTCTATTCTTATGGAAACTTGTAAAAATATGGGTCTAGAAGATGTAATTGACAAATCAAGGCACAGATGGTGAATGGTTCAGGCAGTGAGACACAAGGTAAAATAGAAAATAGGTTGGCTTGAATTCATTCTACCATATTTGTTGTTTTCAAAAAGCACTGCAGCTGCAAAAAAAATGAATTAGTTTCTTGAATATTTTGTTGACCTTACCTGCAGTCATCAGTATCACTCCATCTATTGATTAAACATAGCTACTTATTTCCCTGTCTGCCAATTGAAAAAAAAATGAATTATCAATTGCAGGTTCTCATGAAAATCAAATCAAAATGCCATAGAAGCAGGTTTGGTCATGTCTCAAATTCTGTGCAAGCTGTTTTTCACAATGTTAAAGATTCACCTAGAACCTTACCCTAGAGGTTTTTTGCGCAACAGACATATGTAATTGCTCAGTTAATGAAAAAGGAGCAAGAGCCTCATTTGCAGGGAGAAAACAACCACTTCAGAATCAGTTTCTGAGTCTGAATGAAATAATCCAGTGGGAAGTTGTGGAAACTACTATCACTAACACAAACCACAGCAAATGAGAGCAAAGAGATATCTGGACAAAGTTATCTCCTGGCCACGAAATTTCTGAAGAAAGAATTTCTTTATTAAAATTGGTAAAAGTTCAAGATTAAAAAAAATACTCTATTGATAAATATAATCGTATTGAATTTAGTGGGATAAGGTTTTGAAAAATCACCTGAATGGAATGACCTCAGCAAAATGGCAGAATAGGTGATTTCTGACTTAAGCTTTCCTCACAGAAATACCAAAATATCCATAGACAATATGCTTCTGTGAAATTCTCAGTACCTGAGGGTGAGGCTGAAGTGCTTCCTTGGGCCACAAAAAACAAAAAACACCACATTAGAAGAGAAAAAAAAGAGGTTTTGGTTTGACTGCATTGCCCTCCCTGAGGCCTGCATAGTGCCTCACTGAGATGCTACCCCTGGGCTTACCTTTCCCCAGGGAAAAATAGAGAGCTTCTGGTGAACATCTAGCTTCCTCGACAATATAGGATACTTCCTGGGAGCCCCACTAAGGTCTTTCCTTAAAAAGACCAGTTGTGGAATAACCAGGATGAGACCCCCAGAGATCAGTTAGAGAGGAGGAAGGGGATGGGGCTTAGAGAAATGAGCACGTGGTTCTTGGTGGACGGTGTGCTTTTGCGGTGGCACACAAACAGAAGTCCTGGCCAATGACTGCCTGTTTACAGAGCCAACGGGATGCTCTCGTCTAACTAAGGATCTTGAGTGACAGTTTTTCCTGGTTTGGGTCCCCAGTAAATGGGCCATACAGGCTGTGGAGCACAACCTACAGTTCCACCCAGATAGGAGAGCCATCAGCAACACTGCCTATCTGCTGAACATGACCTCAAGCCCCACCAGGTCAGGATGCCTGGGCTGAGACCCTGGACAGCTGAGGAGCACATCTTACAAACCCTCTGGGACAGAGAGTTTAGTGAACAACCCCACCCAACTATAGAATACAACCTTTGGTCCCATTTGCCCATGATCCCATGAAGTGATCCTTGAAGCCTCAGAACCCAGCCTACAGTACTCCCTAGCAATGGAAACCAGCTTACAGCCCTGCCTCATAACAGAGAACAGCATGTGACCCTGCCCAGTTGTAGGCTATAGCCTACAGCCGCACCCAACTTAGGAGTATACCTTGAACCCACTTGATCATGAAGCACAGACCATGTCCCTATAAAATTTAAAACCCTGTCTGTGCTCATGCCAAAGGAAGAGTCAAACCAGTGGCACCACCCAGCTGGGGACCATAGCCTAAGGTCCCACCCAACCAGGGATGATTGCAGAACCCAGGCTTTAGCCCCACCCAGTTGTGGAATCTAGCCAGCAGCCCTGCTGTATTAGACCCTACAAGCCTGTAACCCCAGCTAACTCCAGATTTCAGAGCCCAGGAAACCAACCTGACCAGAAAGCTCAGCCGGAGCCTCAGATTTTCAGAGCAGAAAAGACATTTGACAAATTTCAACACCCATTTCTGATAACACATTATATAAAGAGGCAATGCACCTCAACATATTAAAAGTCATATGTAGCAAGAACACAGCTAAGATCATACTCCATGGTAAAAGGTTGAAAGCTTTTCCTATGTGATCAGGAACAAGACAACAGTGACCATTTCGTCACTCCTATTCAATATAGTACTAGATGTCCTACCCAGAGCACATAGGCAGGAAAAATAAATAAAAGTCATCCATATTAGAAAGGAAGAAATAAAATAGTCTGTGTCTGCAGATGACATGGTCTTGTATATAGAAAACCCTAAAGACCCCGTAAAACAAACAGAGGTGCCTGGATGGCTCAGTCAGTTAAGTCTGACTGTTCATTTTGGCTCAGGTCATGATCTCATGATTCCTGAGTTCGAGCCCTGCATGGGGCTCTGAACTAACAGTATGGGGCCTGTTTGGGATTCTGTCTCCTTCTCTCTCTGCCCCTCCCTTGCTTGCTCTCTGTATCTTTCTCAAGATAAAAACAAACAAACAAACAAATTGTTACAAATAATAAGCAAATTCTATAAAGTTGCAGGATACAAAATCAACCTACAAAAATTGGTCAAGTGTCTGTACACTAACGACAAACTATCTGAAAAAGAAACAAAGAAAATAATCCCTTTTACAAAAGAATCAAGAACAACAAAATATTTAAGAATGAATTTAACCAAGTAGATAAAAAACACACATAAATTGTAAGATATTTTATGTGCATGTTTAAGAAGAATTAATATTGTTAAAATGTCCATTCTACCTAAAATGATCTATAGATTCAATACAATCCCTATCAAAATTCCAATGGTATTTTTCACAGAAATAGAAACAAACAATTCTAAAATTTGTAGGAGCCACAAAGGCCCTGAACAGCCAAAGCAGTTTTGAGACAGAAGGACAAGTTGGAGGCACCACACATCCTGAGTTCAAACTACAGTTGACCCTTGAACAAGTCAGCTTTGAACTTCTTGGGTTCATTTATATACAGATATATTTTATAAATATAGTATAGTACTGTAAATGTATTTTCTCTTCTTTATGATTTTCTTACATTTTGTTTTCTCTGGCTGATTTTATTGTAAGAATACAGTATATAATCACATAACATACAAAATATGTGTTGATTGATTCTGTTATCACTAAAGCTTCTGATCTACAATAGGTGATTTGTAGGGGGCACCTGAGTGGTTCGGTTGGTTGCACGTCCAACTTTGGCTCAGGTCATGATCTCGCGGTTTGTGAGTTCAAGCCCCGTGTTGGGCTCTGTGCTGACAGCTCAGAGCCTGGAGTCTGCTTCGGATTCTGTGTCTCATTCTCTCCCTGCCCCTCCCCTACTTGTGCTCTGTCTCTCTCTGTCTCTCAAAAATAAATAAATGTAAAAAAAAAATTGGAATAGTGATTTATAGTTAAGTTTTGAGGGAGTCAAAATTTCTACATGAATTTTCACTTGAAGAGGGGTGGTCAGCACCCCTAACGCCCTGCAATGTTCAAGGGTCACCTCTGTATTACAAAGTTCTCATAATCAAAACAATATTGACACTAAAACAGACGTGTAGATCAGTGGAACAGAATCAAAAGCCCAGAAATAAACCCGTGCATATACAGTCAACTAATATTTGACAAGGAAGCCAAGAAAACTCCATGGGGAAAAATAATTTCTTTAGCAAATTAAGAGCTTTTCCAAGTTAGGAAAACTGGATATTCAAATGCAAAAGAATAAAATGGGAGCCCTATCTTATACCCCTCATGAAATGTAACTTGAAATGAATTAAAGAATATAAAATCTGTAAATGTAAACCTCCTAGAAGAAAACATAAGAAAGAGCCTCCTTGATATTTTTCCTGACAATTATTTTTTGGATGTAATCCTAAAAACACAAGCAAAACAAACAAACAAACAAAAATCAAGAAGTGGGACTACATCCAACTAAAAGGTTTCTTCACAGAAAAGAAACAATCTGCAGAATGAAAAAATGAAAAGGCAACCTATAGAATGGGAGAAAGTATTTGTAAATTATATTTCTGGTCAAGGGCCAAATATCCAAAATATACAAGGAACTCATACTGCTCTATAGCAAATAGTAATAACAACAGTCTAATCCAAAGGAACTAAATAGACATTTTTCCAAGGAGGACAATGCAAATGGCCAACAGGTACATGAAAAGGTGCTCAAAGTCACCTATCATCAGGAAAATGCAAATCACAACCACAATTAGATATCTCTTCATAGCTCTTAGAATGGCTACTATCAAAGAGAGTAGGGATAAGCGTTGGCGAGGATGTGGAGAAAAGGGAATCCTTATAAACTGTCGGTGGGAATGTAAGCTGGTCCATCCCTTATAGAAAACAGTATATAATGGAATATCACTGAGCCCTAGGAAAGGACGTCTTGCTATTTTTAACAATAAGGATGAACATGAAGGACAGTCATCTAAGTGAAATAAGTCAGACAGAGAGAGACAAATACTTTATGAACTCACGTACATATAGAATCTAATAAAGCTGAATCCATAGCGACAAAAGAATAGACTGATGGCTCCCAGAGGCTTGTATGTGTATGGTGGAGGGAATGGGAAATTGTTGGTTAAAGGGGACAGACTTTCAGTTGTAAGAATATGTTCTGGCCATCTAATGTGCAGCATGGTGATTATAGTTAGGATATTAAGCCATGTACTTGAAAGTTGCTCAGAGATTGGATCTTAAATGTTTCTACCACATCAAAAACAAAAACAACAAAACAAAACAAACAAAAAAAACATGTGATGTGTTCAACCTTATTATAGTAATTTTTTACAATCGTGTTTATATCAAATCATCATGTTGTACATCTTAAGCTTATACAGTGTTATATATCCTAATAAATCTGGAAAAAATTGCTTGAAATATTTTGTTTTCACACTAATTCAATGTATACCTTCTCCATTCCTATATACCACCTCTAAATTATAGATTTTTACCATTAGTTATAGGCCAAGAGGCTGAAATTTATTGCTTAAATGAAGGTGTGGGTGAATGCCGTCTAAAACAAATAATTATCTGACCTTGGTTATCAAATTAGAGATTTTTCTTAGGTCCATGGTAAAAAAAAAAAAATGTGCTTTTTTAAAGACTTATTTATTTATTTCAGAGAAAAAGAGAGAGTACCAGTGGGGAAGAGGGAGAGAGAGAGAATCTTAAGCAGGCTCTGTGCTCAGCAGAATCTGGTGTGGATTTGATCTCAAAACCCTGGGATCATGACCTGGGCCAAAATCAAGAGGGTTCCTTTAACCTCAAGAAGGAATTTCCTATTTTCTAATAGCCAGCAACTCCAAGAACTGCCTGTCCCACTTTCTTCTTTGGTATGAATAAGAAATGCATTTATGTGTTATTATTATATCGAGGTAATGGAATATTGAAGAGTAAATGTTTTATAATGTGAGACATTTCAGCCCTATAAAGTCTAAGTAATAATGATGTGATTATTGCTTTTTTATTTGAACATTTATGTTTATATGGCTGACCCTTGCTTTGGCTATTTGGGGTATTTTGTGGTTCCATATACATTTTAGGATTATTTGTTCTAGTTCTGTAAAAAATGTTGTTGGTATTTTGATAGGGATGACATTACATTTATGAATTGTTACGGGTGGTACGGACATTTTAACAATATCGGGTCTTCTAATCCATGGATGTAGAATATCTTTTCACTTGTCTGTGTCATCCTCAATTTCTTTCATCAGTGTTTTGCAGTTTTCAGAGTAGAGGTTGTCTTTCACTTCCTTGGTTAAGTTTGTCCCTAGCTAGTTACTTTTTTTCTGGGGCAGTTGTAAATGGGATTGTTTTGTTTTTTTTTTCAATTTCTCTTTCAGCTGCTTCATTCTTAGTATACAAAAATGCAACAGATTTCTATATATTAATTTTATATCCTGTGACTCTATTGAACTCACTTATCAGTACTAGTAGCTCGTTGGTGGAATCTCTCAGGTATCATGGTATCATGTCATTTGAAAATGGTGCAAGTTTTAATTCTTCCACACCAGTTTGGATATACGCTTATCTTCAGCCCTGAAAAATGTATGGAATTGTGGAATCGTTATAATGTACACTTGAAACTAACACTCTATGTTAATTATGCTTGTATGAAAAATCTGTTTTGCCTTATATTGTACTAAGGGCATATGAGGACACAAAAATAACATTAGATCTGCCATACTGATCATCAACATCTTAAGAATTTCCATTCCGTACAAATAAATTCCAATTAAAATTTCAAAAATATGTGTTTCATTTCACCTAATATCTATTTTCTTGATATAATTTGTCTGTTGAGAGGCTTCCACTGAGGATTACAACAAAAGAGCTTCATTTTATTTTTCTTGTCAGTCATTGTAAAAAAAAAAATTGATGGCATTTTTTAAAAATAAACCTTCCCTGGCAGATTCTTTTTCTTTTCTCAAAATTTTATTTAAATTCAAGCTACTTAACATATAGTGTAATATAGCTGTCAGGAGTAGACTTCAGGGAGTCATCACTTACATATAACACCTAGTGCTCATCACAAGGGCCCTCCTTCATACCCATCACACTTCACACCCATTCTTAAGGCCCTACTTAATACCTTAATACCCTCCTTGAGCCCATCCCCCACCCACCTTTCCTCCATCTATCCTCAGTTTGTTCTTTATAATTAAGAGTCTCTTATGGGGGCACTTGGATGGCTCAAGTGGTAAAGCTTCTGAGTCTTGTTTTCGGCTTGGGTCATGATCTCACGGTTTGTGGTATCGAACTCCACGTCGGGTTCTACACTAAGAGTGTGGAGCCTGCTTGGGATTCTCTCTCTCCCTCACTTTATGCCCCTCCCCTGCTCATGTGTGCGCACATGTTCATGCTCTCTCTCTTTCAAAAATAAATAGACAAATAATTAAAATAAATAAATGCTACTTTATAATTGTAGGAATAAAAAAAGTAACACACACACACACACACACACACACACACACACACACCCAATAGTCTGGTTGTGGGCATATTTAGAGAAATACAATGCTATGGATAAAAGGGTTGGGAAACAGATTAATGTACATAGAGGTATCTGGAAAATTATAAAATGTGAAGCATTATAGACTATTCAATAAATGGCTTGCATATCGTTAGAAAACAAAGTCTATTAAAAAATAAATAAGCAACAACAAAACAAAACAGAAACACCGATAACATGCATACATATTAAGTCTGGGAGGAAAAATGAAACCTAACATACTTTTAGAGAAATATTCACGTTTAAAGGCAATTTTCACGAAAAGGTGAAATCATGACCGTCATAAAGATATAAAAATGAACATGCGTTAAAGATTATTTAACTCATTCACTGAAGCAGGCAGACATTATAAATGGTTCAAGGAAATTAAAAAAATAAACATATGTATTTATCCCTTTATGTCAAATCATTCAAAAACCATGAAGAGTTTTAGACATGGATAATCTGAAAGTGTATCGTATATAGACAACAGTTGTACAAGAGCTCAAACATGGATGACCTCGTATGGTCTAGACAGTGCAGGGTTCTGTTGAAACACGTGTTTGCCCCTCATTCTACGATAAACAGTCTGGAAGAAAGATTATTCTTAATTACACAAGGCTTTTCTCATCAGATCTGTACTGAGTATTTACATAGCTGTAGCAAGAATGTAAATCTGCCAGAGTCCCTTGCAAGTTTGTTCTGCTGCAAGTTTTATGAGGAATCTCAGATAAGCATTATAAAATTGTCTTTTGAGTTATACTCGGGCTAAGAATCCAAGCCAAGAGACTCCACCAGGTTTTACTTGTAAAAACTATACATTTAGTTAAATTCTCAAAGTCCCCAAATATCCTAAGGCTCCTGAGTCTGTCAGGAAGTGACCTTTTCTATTCACCTATAAGGCTGGGAACCCTGTAGGCTAGGTACCAGTCCAGTTGCCCAAGACGGCTGTGTGAAATTGCTCTGTAAGGTCAACCTTGGTTTCTGGAAAATCACCAGTCATGTCTAACCAAATGAACATCACTCCCAAATATGACATTCCAGGAAAATCCTTGGTTGTTAAACCAATTTTTCCAATTATATCCTAGTATAAAAGGGAACGGTTTCTTACTGTACCTCTGCAAATAACTGTATTGCAATGCGAAGTGAGACTTAAGAAGAGTTTCTCAATTCTGAGGGGAGAGGGTCAGGCAGGGAACATAAGCTATCATTTTAAAATGATTTGTTGTGGCTTACAAAATCAGAAATTAATTATATTATTTTAGGTGATAGATTGCTTAAGAAGAAAGAGGGTTTCCTAATATATCCAGAAAACAGGATACTAAAGCAACATCAACAATACTCAAAACAAAACATAAAAGCTACAGTTCATTCAATTAGTTCATTCAATTCTATGTAATTAGTCCTTATTTCACTGGATCTTGGTTTACAAGTTTTGGCAAAATTTTAACACATCTTATTGCTTCCTTTCGGACTCATTTGCACCTACGACAACACAAGCCAAATAAAATTCCTTTGCACGAACCTACACCTCTTATCACCTTTCAGATTTTGTCCTTCACTCTCTTCTTTCTCATTGTGGAGTGGCGAAACCTTTTGCTTTAGGACAAAACTGCCTGCTTTTCCCTTGATAAACAAAAACCGATTTCATTATCTTCTCTACAAACTTGGACCTTTCTGCTATTATTGTTCCTAGCAGTCTCATTTATGTACACTAATTATAACTTTTAATCAAAGTAACTTCTATTTCACAAAGAAAACTATAGAATGGACCATTGTGAACTGTCTGACACACACCAGCATCTTAATAGACTAACAGAGCTCATGGACACACAAACGCAAGTTTCAATAGCTACAACTATCCTTTAAACTACTTCTGAAAGAAGCAAAAATGAACATGTTCATTCGCCGACCTGCTCTGTGGTATATAAGATAAGTTCTAAAGATAGGACTTCTTTATAATAGAGAAAAAATTAAAAAAAAAACCCAAATGGATATAAACTTAAAATATTGGTTAGTGATCAACATTTCAGTATTTTATCATGCATATAAACGTCCCGGGTATCCAATAATTATCAATAAATTAACACAACATAATATCGATCCAAAGTGCTCTTGGCTAAAATCTTGGGAAAGGCTATCTAAGGTGACATTCTACACGTACAATTATATTGAAACCGTCAGAATAATAATTCAATGTGATTAAATACAAATTTACTTTCTTCACAGGCTTAAATATTAACCAGAAGTGTGCTAGTTCATTTGGTCAGTGAACCTGTATAAGTTTAGGAAGAACATACACAAGTAGAATATAAACATATGATTGTATGATACTTTAATATTGACAAATCAGGGAAGAGATTGACGTTTTTCTTAAAGTGAAAATATCAGTCCTTTTTTTTTTTAAGTTTACTTATTTATTTTGAGAGAGAGAGAGAGAGAGAGAGGCAGAGAGAAAAGGAGAGAGAGAGAATCTTGAGCAGGCTCCGGACTGTCCACGCAGAGTCCAATGAGGGTTTGAACTCACTAGCTGTGAGATCACGACCTAAGCGTAAACCGAGAGTCTGTATCTTAGCTGAGCCAAATCAAGAGCCAGTTGCTTCACTGACTGAGCCACTCAGGCACCCCCAAAATATTAGTCTTATTTGCCAAAGATTTACCTATATTTTGTGAACTTCAATTCTAAAACCATTTGCGTTCGTTTTTGTAAACGTATATTTCCTTTCTATTGTAATAAGCACATTAGGAGTAAAATCTCCTTATTTTGTGGGTATCTTAGGAATTTTCAATTTATAATAGCACTTATTTATCTCTATGCACCAACCAGACAGAGATCCTTTAATTTTAGAGACGTTACAATTTAATTTATAAGGAGCATTTGAAAATAGGAAAATAGTAATTGGTCACACAATGAAAGGTAAAGGTCTTTATGAAACACAGACATTTAGACATACAAATCCAGACAGAAAGAGTCTGTAGTTTCAATTCTAAAATTTCGGCCATGGGTAAAGATGAAATACAGAAACACAAAAATTCACTAGTTTAACCTATGAAAATGGTGTTTTCCCTTCCCGATGGGCACAAATTCTTAACTGTTTTAAGATCAAAATAGAACAATATACAAACAAACAAAAGAGAACATGTTAATGAACCAGATTCATTTTCATTTCCCATCCATCAGACCTCTTAATAAATCATTAATCCATTTCCAGAGACCACAAAATGGTCAAACTACAAAACCATACTTCCCATCAAAGAAAAGGCATATGTATGGAGAGTTGGAAAATAGTTGCAGAAAGGAAACATGGCTAGAATTGGATAACCCAAAAAGGAGTGCTCTAGGAGACAATGAATTTTTGGAAATTAGTTCAAAGGTAAAGAAAGGCTAGAGTCAGGCGGCCTGAAGGGAACTTAGAGTGCTTTGGTTTCTATTGCAATGCAACTTCTCTCTCCTTTCTTAATATGGACAAGGCTTTCTCGGTGTCATATAATTCAGAAACTATAAAGAAATGACAAAAAAAAGTGCCCTATGAAAATATAATGTATCTGAATAACCAAAGACAACATAATTCAATTTGAAGGATTAGTATATGATTAAATATTATAAAGTATGTGTATATATATATATATATATATATATACATACATATATATATATACACACATATATACATATATACATATATATACATATACATATATATATATACACACACACATTTGGATGCATGTATGTGTATATATATATATATA
Organism: Leopardus geoffroyi; assembly: GCF_018350155.1. Classification (NCBI taxonomy): domain Eukaryota; kingdom Metazoa; phylum Chordata; class Mammalia; order Carnivora; family Felidae; genus Leopardus; species Leopardus geoffroyi. The sequence goes on along the minus strand of NC_059339.1, from coordinate 82,650,019 downwards.
TATATATATATACATATATATGTATATATATATATACACACTTTGGATAATCCATATATGGGTTACATATATATAATCCATAGATTTATATCTGCATATTCTAAATATAAGTATAAAATATTATATAAAGCATGCATATAGGGTACATATAGTCATGACACTCATGTTATTAGCAATTCATATTATAAAACTCATGCAATTAAATACAACAATCCAAAGAAATGAGTAATAGCTACATAGGAAATGAACAGTAAATAAAATGCAAATTTAGAAAGTTCCTTAATCTCACTACTCATCATTAAAAGCAAATTAAAGCACAACAAAGGTAAGATTTTTTCTTTTCAGAATTAAATATAATGATAAGATTCTCTAATATCCACATGCAATATTGGAGTGATTCTTCTACTTGTAGAGAAGGATTTAGCACATCTATTCACCTTAATATGTGCATACTCAGTTGCTAGAGCAAAGTTGCTTATAGAAAATAAATACTTTCACTTTTTATTCTCTTAAAATTTTCTGTCATCTTGTTTTCAAAAAATAATATATATATACATACATATATATTCATTTTGACATGAAAAATACTAATACTAATAAAATACTAGCAGAATGAGAGCGTGAAAATTACTAACATTGGGTACAGCCAGCTCCAAGTATGAAGATTTCCGAATGCAAATCTTACTTATACACTTCTCAGCTGTCGTTATTTAGAACGTTACTTGCATCATTGTAACTATACCTGAACTTATGAAAAGGAGGATTCTAGCTATTATTGTATTACATATTCTTATAATTTAAAAAAATAAAATTTTAAATTAAAAATTAAAATTTTTTAATTATTTATAATAGGAATTCATCTGACTATAATCCCTTGTTCTCTTCATTTAGGAGATATTTGAGAGTTAACTGAACCATCTTAAAAACCAAAAACACGCCTGAAGCAGGTACTAATGCTGAGATGTTTGGCTATCTGAAACACACTCCCTAAGGCTACTCACTATTTTCCAAAGGATTCAGAAGGAAATTTGTAGAATTCTTTTCCATCACAACACATTACATTTATTTCATCCACTATGCCAGAAACAATGGACTGCTTTTCTTAGTACAATAATCTTTTTTTGGTCTTTCTTGCCTTCTCAAAACAAAACAAAACAAAAAAACCAACAAACCATATGTAAGTAGCCAGAATGTCATATCAATTCTAGGTTGTGTAGAAGTCCAGCTTTGAAGAGAAGGCCTAAGTGAGAACTGGAAGGCGAAGGACTGTAGTAGATGTAAGAGGTCAACTTACTTGGCAACCATGTTTCTAAACAGTCCTTGACTTCCACCCCCACTCCAAGAAATCTGGTGAAACATCTGGTGTGACCACCTCAGGTCCAACGAATAAAAGGCAGAAATCAAGAATTAAAAACAAAACAAAACAGGACAGTAAGTCAAACCTTAAAGAGAAGTATAGATATGGTAAAATCTATTCTGTCTTCTATGTGTTGTTTGCATATCAAGAGAGGAATTAAAAATTCATGCCCTGCTTGTTGAAGGGTGTTTATGTTCTGGTACTACTAGATAAAATTCACTTATTTCTTACTTCTTCTAGAAAACCTGCCTTTTCTTTTTCATTTTTTTTTTGAAGATGTGAAATAAAGTCACCTTTTTTGAGACTTCCAACCACAACATAAGAGAAGTCATCCCTAAGGAAAACTCCTCATTTTCAAAAGAAGCCTACCACTGAAATGTTATCCTTTTTGCAATAAACCATTGACAGCACCTGAAGTGTAAAATGGCATTCAAAGAATAGTTCAAGAGAACAGACTATGTTTGGGTTTAACATAGATGCATTTCAGTAAGATTATCAGAAATCTTCAAACGGTGATATTACAACTTAAAGCTTTAATTATATGGAGACATAAAAGTCCAGGTCATCTGTTCAAGCAGTGCTGGGAAATAGTGACAGTTCCCATTTGAAACGATGATGAATACTTTGGGGAAAAAAAATGAGGAAAATAGGGCAGATATTTGGTAGGTGAAAAGACAGTGTTATCTTGGGGGATGGCTACGGATGATGTTTGAAAGTCGTTCCCTACAAGCAATTCCTACCCTTCAAGATGGGGCTTTTTATGAGAAAATCAGCTTAATTTAACATCTCCCAAGCACTATGAAAGGGAAACTTTCATTTACACAAACCAAAAACAAAATTCAAATTGCCAGTTCTTAAATTAGGCAACTCTCCAACCCAGCTAACAAAATAAACAAAATAAAATTCAACTGATGAATGGATAAAGAAATTGTGGTTTATATACACAATGGAATACTACTTGGCAATGAGAAAGAATGAAATATGGCCTTTTGTGGCAACGTGGATGGAACTGGAGAGTGTTCTGCTAAGTGAAATAAGTCATACAGAGAAACACAGATTTTGTATGTTTTTACTCTTATGTGGATCCTGAGAAATTTAACAGAAGATCATGGGCGAGGGAAAGGAAAAAAAAAAGTTAGAGAGGGAGAGACCCAAACCATAAGAGACTCTTAAAAACTGAGAATAAACTGAGGGTTGATTGGAGGGTGGGAGGAAGGGGAAAGTGGGTGATGGGCATTGAGGAGGGTACCTGCTGGGATGAGAACTGGGTGTTGTATGAAAACCAATTTGACAATAAATTTCATATTAAAAAAATTTTTTTAATAAAATAAAATAAAATAAAATCTTCTCCAATTGAAGCTGCCTAACGTGTCCCCTCTCTGGCTTGTTCTCTTTCTTTCTTTTACTCAGTTTGGAATCAATTCGCTTTACTCGTCTTGGGTATTATACTTCTTTTGTGTCCTGAAATCTCTCTCTTTTTTTTTTTCCTGTCAGTAAGCAAGTCTGATTCAGAAATCGAAAGGTCAATATCTTGAACGAATCTTTTTTTTTCCCCAATACACTTTGACAATTTTATTATCTTTTTTCTTATCCAGTATAAAAGTATGTGTCTCATAACTGCTGTTGTGAAATGTACAGCTTCTTGGTGAATCTTGCCTGAATGAAAGGCCAATCCAAATAAATTAATATAACAATACTTATCCAGGAAGTAAAACAAAGGGATGGACATGGCTGTCAATTACATCATTCCATATGAGTAGCTAAAGCTGTAACAAAGTATTTTCTTTCCTTAGCATCTGTTCTTGGGTAACAGATGACGCAGACATACTTTCAGAAACAAACTAGTGACTAATACATGTGTAGAAGGAAATAAAAAATGAAATGAAAGAAAATAAATGAAAAAGGAAGTCATGAGTAAATAGCAAGATTAATCTACATATTTTGTCATGTGTGGGTACTGAAATGTTTATCCATGTGGCTGTTTCCAGATAATGATAGCTACACATAATTCGCATATTTTGGTTCTCCAACACATTACTGTAGGTAAATATAAATTGATTTTACTGTATTCTCCTGTCTGTACTTTAGTTAATTTCAACTATCCCTTATTGGAAAAGATATTTATTGCTTCCCCATATTCGTCAGTAACCTTTTCCTTAATTAGGGGCATGTGATTTGTTCTGGCCAATGGATTTGGAGGAGTGGTCTGTGTCACTTTTGGATCTTTGCATTTAGGATTTTTTGATCACCTTCCGTTTCTTTCTCTTTCTGCTTCTGTGACAGTGGGAGGTCTCTCTCCAGATCTTGCAGCTACGAGAGAGTGACACCTCTCTCAGTCTGGGTCCCTGATTGATATATGGATCAGACAGCCCACTATCGCGAATGTTGCATATAACATGAGTACAAAATAAAACCTCAGTTTTGGGATTGATTTGTACCACCTACACTTCTACCTATTCTGACTAATACGCCTTTTAAATCTAACAAATTAAAGATATTTATATCGAAACTACACATTAACGTAAGCCCCATTCCTATGTCCCCTTCTACCTAAGAAATTATTCTATTTGAAAGACATTTTAGCTTCATATAAAAATATTGCTTCTGCTACCTCTCCATACTATCTTCTATTTTATATTTTATTATGATCTTCTGACTAATGACTGAATTGTTGTTTCTCATTCGCAGCACTTTATTTCATTCTATAATGTACAGCTTCTTTGGAATCTTTTATTTCCTTAACCTCCTCATTTCTATCAGTTGTCACTCTCTTTCTACTCTAGCCTCCTACCGTCTTGAATACTAACACTTGGCATCACCTGAAACACCTCTGCTTCTAAAATATTATTATGTCCATTCTTGTAATATACCCTCCAAATCTTCTGCTCCTCATATCTCTTTATTGTAATTACGATGACTTTTTTTTTAATTTTTAAGATTATTTATTTAGAAAGAGACAAAGACAGCACAAGCAGGAAAGGGGCAGAGAGAGAGAGACAGAGGGAGAATCCCAAGCAGGATCCTCACTGTTCGCACAGAGCCCAACATGGGACTCAAACACATGAAACTGTGAGATCATGACCTAAGCAGAAATCAAGGGTAGGACACTGAACTGACTGAGCTACCCAGGTGCCCCTCATTACAATGTTTTTTTTTAAAATATGAAATGTATTGTCAAATTGGTTCCATACATCACCCAGTGCTCATCCCAGCAGGTGCCCTCCTCAAGGCCCATCACCCACTTTCCCCTCCCTCCCACCCCCCCAATCAACCCTCAGTTTATTCTCAGTTTTTAAGAGTCTCTTATGGTTTGGCTTCTTCCCTGTCTAATATTTTTTTCCTTCCCCTCCCCCATGGTCTTCTGTTAAGTTTCTCAGGATCCACATAAGAGTGAAAACATATGGTGTCTGTCTTTCTCTGTATGACTTATTTCACATAGCATAACACTCTCCAGTTCCATCCATGTTGTTACAAAAGGCCATATTTCATTCTTTCTCATTGCCACGTAGTACTCCATTGTGTATATAAACCACAATTTCTTTATCCATTTGTCAGTTGATGGACATTTAGGCTCTTTCCATAATTTGGCTATTGTTGAAAGTGCTGCTATAAACATTGGGGTACGAGTGCCCCTATGCATCAGCACTCCTGTATCCCTTGCGTAAATTCCTAGCAGTGCTATTGCCGGGTCATAGGGTAGATCTATTTTTAGTTTTTTGAGGAACCTCCACACTGTTTTCCAGAGAGGCTGCACCAGTTTGCACTCCCAACGGTGCATGAGGGTTCCCTTTTCTCCACATCCTTTCCTGCATCTATAGTCTCACGAAAAACAAATAATCCAGTGAAGAAATGGGCAGAAAACATGAATAGACACTTCTCTAAAGAAGACATCCAGATGGCCAACAGGCACATGAAAAGATACTCAACGTCGCTCCTCATCAGGGAAATACAAATCAAAACCACACTCAGATATCACCTCATGCCAGTCAGAGTGGCTAAAATGTACAATGGCTTTTAAAAATATCCAAACCTTCTACCCTTAGACTTGTGTCATTTCCTCCTACTAACAAGTTCTTCACCTCTTTACCTAATTTTCTGTTCAGCTAAGATATCAAGATCAATCTCTTCAAATTGTTTGCCAGATCAAATAGATATTCTACTAATGAAATAGAGAAATGGATAACATCAACTCAATAAACAAGGTGAACAATAGACTAGACAGATAGAAAAAAGATAATTGGTGAACCACAAGTTGATATTTTTATTTGTTTAAAATCATTTTGACCACTGGGGTACCTGGGTGGCTCAGTCAGTTAAGCAACCTGACATCGGCTTAGGTCATCATCTCACAGGTCATGGGTTCAAGCCCTGCATCAGGCTCTGTGCTGACAGCTTAGAACCTGGAGTCAGCTTCGGGATTCTGTGTCTCCCTCTCTCTCTGCTCCCTCCCCACTCATGCTCTGTCTCTCTTGCTCTCAAAAATAAATAAATTACTATATTATATATCATATCAAATGTGATATACTGTTACATAGTGACAAGTGATATGAAGAAACACAAGGTCCTAAGAAAGAATAACATAAGCAAAGACAAACATTAGGATTAGAGTGGTTTTGGGAATCTCTCTGGGAAGCAATACAGAAGTACATATAAATGAGGTGTTGGATACAGGAATGCAAAGGTCTGGGAAAAGAACATTCCAGGTGGAGGTAAGAGCAAAGGTCCGGAAGCATTGAGGAAAGGGCAATATACAATTAATTGAAAAATTAGGGAGTTATTTCATTTCCTAATCAAAAAAGTAAGATGTTCAAACATTGCTAGGTTGTATCCCTTTTCCCATGAAAAGTGTTCTTGACATGATTGCTCAAATTACCCAGACATACGTGTTCTTGTTTGCACGCCACATCATCCTTCACAGTCTCCAGATGCACCTAGTATATTTTGCCCTGCCCTGCACTTCCAACTGTCCTTGAACCGACCCCGAGGAACCTCCGTGCTGCCACTGTTGGAGGTGCCTTAGATGACATCCTCATGTCAATATAAAAAGTGCTCAGGGGGCGCCTGGGTGGCGCAGTCGGTTGGGCGTCCGACTTCAGCCAGGTCGCGATCTCGCGGTCCGTGAGTTCGAGCCCCGCGTCGGGCTCTGGGCTGGTGGCTCAGAGCCTGGAGCCTGTTTCCGGTCCTGTGTCTCCCTCTCTCTCTGCCCCTCCCCCGTTCATGCTCTGTCTCTCTCTGTCCCAGAAGTGAATAAACGTTGAAAAAAAAAAAAATTAAAAAAAAAAAAAAATATATAAAAAGTGCTCAGGCTGTCAGACAGCACTCACGTTGCTCAGGAATAGTGACTCTCTTCTTGACATTCTAAGCTGTGCTTTATTAGGCTCTGAATCAACCTGCTAAGCCAAAGACTTCATGCTCCACATCCTGTTCTCTCAGCCTATAACCCCAAACGTTGACACACTGATAGCAGCAACACACACACACACACACACACACACACACACACACACACCCTATCCTCCAAAGCAAATATCTGTATTTCCACAGAGTGCAATGTTTATTCTTTCAAAGCAGAAAACGAGAACAAAACAACACTGTGAACCACATCCTGCAAAATCAAAACAATAGATCTTCCCAATTTTAACAAAACAAGGTAGACGACCAGTTCAGAAATATATAATTCAGCTTGAACAAAAGGCTGATAACTTACGATTTCTTTAAAGTAAAACATACAGCAGTCTTGCCTAAATGTGAATCGAAGTGGCCACAACCGGTACTAGAAAAATTCCTCCAGCAAAATTCAGATGATAACCTGGCTTCCATCGCTCATAATTTCAGGGATTAAAATTAGAAAAATAAGTGAGTTCCAAACTAAGTCAAGACACAATTTCTATGAACTTATCTTCATGTGTGTGTGTGTGTGTGTGTGTGTGTGTGTGTGTGTCTTACTTAATACAATACCTAGCATGATACAGGTAATCAGTAATTGGGTATTAATTGTTTAAATGGGAAGAAGCAAAAAATACTAACTACAGTTTATTTACTCTCTTAGTGTAAATAGTATGTTGGAGGTAAAACCCAAACTTTGAATATTACCACAGAAGCATCTTAGTTTAGTATCTGCAGATAGGTCTTCAAAGATTTCCACTTTCTATGTCACAATGATGCTTTGATAGAGATTTGTTGTTTATCAACGTTTGCAGAGCGATTTCAAGTGGGGTGGATGTCAGCTTTTTTCTATAAATGAGCTTTCAGGTTAAAGTCATTTGCTTTGGAATCATTCCAATTGCAAGAGTGCCATGTGAAAAATGTATGAGTAAATGACTCTTGAATTTGTAGAAGGACCTAAGCTTACGTGTTTTTATCTCCCATTCCCGGGCCTTTGTCATTTGCTGCCCTGTGGACAGTAGCTCAGCTAGCTTTCAAAGATCTTTCTTTTGAAATCTCAAGGATTTCTTCATTAATCTTCCCCACACCCCCCAAACACTTTCTACTACCCCCCTCTTGCCTAGTTGAATGGAATCAGGTGTACTGTTTTTTTTTTTTTTTTTCGATCATCCTGGCCCTTCTCTGTTGCATCTATTTCAGATACGAGATAATATTTGTTTTAGCTCAAATCTCCAAAACTATCAAAGTCAACATTCAGGTCTTAGTCATCCTTAAACAAGCTATAAAAGAGCAAAACTTGCTTTGAAATACTGCATACGGGTTCATTTTTTTAAATGGTACATTTAAAATGTGATGATTTGTCATTGAAATGTAACATATTTATACACAAATGGAGGAATGTGTTTATACAACTTCTTTTTTGCTCTTCTAGAAGTGCTGTGCTCTGAAAGTAATCTTTTCAGAGAGACCGATTTATTTCTTTAAATGTCATGTGGATACACTGCTACGGAGATCTGGGTGGGACACAGACACCTTTTATCCCCCCACTCCATTTAGGAGGATAAACTAGGGGAAAGTTTTTGAAAATTTTCCATTTGAAAAATCGGTATGCTCTAGGGATTTCTTGGAATATTTTATTTGATGTTGAATCTGTTGCCTTTCCTCTCAGGTCACCAGCACCTTCTATCTTACCTAATTGATAAGGACCTGCTTTTTTCCCCTAACTTTCGGAAGGGTGTTCTGTCAGCGGCAAAATCTTAGAGTAAAACCCACTTTCCCTCATCAGTGCTCCCCAGTTATAGTTCCACATGCTGCTTCATATTAGAGACATTTCATGAGCTACAGACATTTCCAATCAATCTATGAACTCAAGATTGGAAACTGCAATTTAGTTATCTTTGTTTTTCCCACAGGCTCAGTCATGTAAATAGCAGAATGAACTGAATCTTGTAGAATTGAATTGAATCTTTGTTCTCACGTCTCACGATTCCAAGTGACCTTTGAACACCAGGAGCCATCCATGGGGGTTCAGAAAGACGGAAGAGAGTTAATGGATGGAAGAGAGTTAATGGATGTTTTTACTGTTTTGAATGCGCAAATCTGTAAGTCTCAGTTAAAGGAATCTAGAAAATAGGACTTGAAAGTGAATTCAGAGGGCATTAGTAATAACAGTTTTAAATGTTGATTTATTCTGAGAGAGACAGAGGGAGGGGTACAGGTGGAGGGAGAGAGAGAATCCCAGGCACGCTCTACACTGTCAACACAGCGACATACAGGGGACTGGCACTCATGAACCGTGAGATCATGACCTGAGCCAAGATCGAGAGTGCTACAGTTAACCGACTGAGCCACCCAATCATAACTAATTTTTAAGAGCAGCTAAAAAATACACTGAATACTTTGTACCAGGCCGTGGCCTAAACCCTAACTCATTTAAGAGCAGACTTATAAGTGGTGATCTTATTACCTCCATTTCATAGATGGGAGTACTGACGCTAAGCAACTTACCCACGCCAATATCTCCCAGGACTCTATCCAGGATGTAAATCCAGGCGCTCAGACTCGGAAGCTCTTACTCTTTACCTGTCGTTCCATTCTCTCCTGTCTTTCAGGGAAATTCAGTTGAAAGAGATTAAATGTATAATTGCACTAGTTTTAAATTGCAGATTTTAACAATTCGCAAAAGTATACATGATCTTTGCTTATATATTTTAAGAAGATTTCTGTTTAAAAAATATGTGTATTGAGATTGTTAGACGGTGAGGGGCCTGAAGATTGTGGTTTTAATAGTGGAAATTGAATATGCAAGTAAATGGGCGAAATCTGCTGAAGACGCCGGCTGGAGGAGCCCAGCTTCTAAATACACAGTATTCTAAATGCCCTTCACGTGAACGTTATTGAGAGCACGGGCCTGACGGTTACATCCCCTGGTTCTGCGACTTGCCATGCTGTCTGATATTCTTTCCTTTCTTAACAAACTGCTTTAATCCTGTCTGTATTTTTTTTTTAAGTTTACTTATTTATTCTGAGAGAGAGAGAGTCAGTGAGGGGCAGAGAGAGAAAGGAAGTGAGAGAGAATCCCAGGCAGGCTCAGGGCCATCATCGCAGGGTCCGATGGGGGGCTCGAACTCACCAACCATATCAGGACCTGAACCTAAGTCAAGAGTTAGGTGTTTAACTGACTGAGCCACCCAGGCGCCCCTAATCCTTGTCACTGAGTGAGACGCTAAAACCTTAAGACACTTCTCTACCCAAATGCAATGATTTCCTGAGTATAGTTGGCCCCTTACTCAATGGCATGTGAAACTCAATGTCAAACGTTAACCCCTGTCTTCTACAAAAATAAATGTGTATGTGTGCATTTATAAATATCTCAACTTTTGTAAAATCTAAAAGTTTCCTTATTTTAACCTCGCTTACTGAAATCATCCAAACATTCGCTTTAGCTTTTCCTCAACCTCCCACCACGGAAGGCAGTTTCTCAAAGTGTTGTTACCGGTTCCCCCCTGCTCCAGGCTCACCAGGTGCCCCTATTAAACTGCAGGTTCCTGGCTCTTACCTAACGGCTTCATCACCCTTTCCAAGTTGGAGCCTAGGAAGCTGGCAGGTAGAATGTATGAATGAGTGAGTGAATTAACCAATTAATTAATTAACTAATCCATTAGTGATATTTCATGGATATATACTTATCCCAAAAACTATTGGTTTATGTAAAATAAATATGTACATCATATTACATACACATAAAATTTCTTTGAAAGAAAAGGAAATCTTATATACCATTAAAATGAAAGCCAATAAATATTGAGACAAATAAATAAGACAAAGTCATTCTCATGCAAAAATCTTTGCCATAAATCTTCTCTTTTCCCCGTTACTCATATCTTCGAGGGAAAAGAGCATTATTTTTCTACCCAGATCACTACAACTTTCTATTCCGGTAAAGCATCTCTGACCTGGTTTCTGCTTCCTCTCTAGTACTGAGGATGTGATTTGGAAATTGTCATCGTAAGTGTTCAGTTATTTCTTCCTCCTTTATTTGTTGGGCCTAACTCCTTATCTTCAGTAAAATTTTTAAAGTTCTCTGCGAAGTTTTCTAAACACGGACATTTTCATGTTTTCTCTTGTTGAAGTAACTGTTGACTCTCTTCTCTTCTAACCTCCAACTATCTTGAGCAGGTAACAGCATAAGTGATCAATCAGAACTTGTCGCCACCATATCTACAACGTCTCACGCAAGTGTGTATGGTGAAATGGAACATGTGTACGAGCAAGAATTCACTGTCCCCAGAGGCTGTTTAGTTTAATTTAGGCTATACGATCTTGCTCAAGGCATTCAAATAGCTGCCCTTCCATAAGGTCATCATCTCATACAGCGGAAGTACACCTAAAGGCCATAACATGCTTGAATTAAATGAGTTAATGCTACAGCAAGTATTTGGCGAAGTGTCAAGCTGTATATAAAACTTTAGCTCATTTAGGGACCCCTGGGTGGCTGTCGGTTGAGTGTCCGACTCTCAATCTCAGCTCAGGTCACGATCTCAGGGTTCGTGAGCTGGAGCCCCACGTTGGGCTCTGCACTTACAGTGTGAAACCTGCTTGGGATTCTGTCTCTCCTTCTCCCTGCCCCTCCTACACTTGTGCTCTCTCTCTTTCTTAGAATAAATGAATAAACTAAAAAAAAAGAGAAAAAGAAAAAACCTTTAATTAACTTAAACTTATGCTTGTTTGCATAATCTACTCATATTAATAAAAAATGACCAAGAAAAAATTACCTATTTCATAACTAATAAAGCTCCGGAATTAGAAAATAGTATTCTCATGATTGTAGTACACTTGTGTGTAAACATCTAATTATATAGAGACTACCTCAAATACACAGGCACAGAGAGAACACCAACATTTTGCATGTCTGTATTTATCCAGGAATTTAATATATATGAATCTCATTTACTCAGTGGCATTACTACTTGAACTTTCAAAATGTAAACATTAGGAAACAATGACTTTCACATTGACGAGGGCGGGTAATCACGGGATCCCGACCCAAGGATTTGAATAAAGGGGTAAAGGGTGAGGCTCAATTCGACAAGGGCCAAATTTTGCGCCCACGGCTATCTGCTGTGAAAGCTCCCACGAGTCTCCACCACATCATTTCCACAAACTCAAGCTTTGGCTCTCTTGTGTGGTGTGGATTGCTTTGTGTGTTTTCTTTGTTGTTGTTGCTTAAATCAATATCACTTTAGACTACAAGAGAATTTAGAGTTCAAGGATTTTCTCTCTTTCCATTTCTTTGCTTTTTCTAGTGCTTCAAATAGTCAGATTTATATTCAATCATGTCTCTGACTAAACGGACTAAGCTGATCCCTGGGGACAAATAGGGTCACTTATCTTGTACAAAATGTATTCTCTGGCTTTTGTCTTTCTTCTTGCAAACTAAGTAGTAAATAAAACAAAGCATATTGAATTGCTATTTTTTTGAAGATCGGCTCATATGTTAAAAAATATTCTCTAATAATGCATTTTAATAATTACACCACATAATGATATATTTTTATATAATGAATATCAGTGAGTATTGACTTTTCAGTAATGGAAATCAACTGTATGTATCAATGAAGAGCATGAATATACAAATATTTATTTAGTGTCTTAAGAAAAACTCTCTGAATTACACACCATAATTTAAGAAGCCATTTTAAATGTATTTAGTGTTTACAACTTATTAGTCCAGGCAGGCACCTCTCCACTCCAGGAATATAAACTTAAGAGTACTGCTGTCGTAATGTTAAAACAAGTTTTATTTTTATCTTCTGACACCACAGATATTAAACAGTTATAGAAAATTACAAAGTGTTTAGGAGAAATAAATCATCTATGTCCTATGGTCTGTTCCTAAGAGATAACCCGTCTCAAGTATTCACACCACATCTTGCAGTTCCTGGCTCTAACACGATCCACAGTCATTAACTATTAGGAGGTTGTATTCTGTACGTATCTTTTCGAAAATAAGACATGATATACTCTGGGTTAGCGTGGCACTTAAAAAACTACTTTCCTCTCTAATCATTGAAGGGACATTTGAGCAAAATGTTTAATTTTGTATTTCTGCCCACGTTACATAGGCAGCATTATAATAAGCCACATGACTGGATTTTTGCCAAAAAACCATAAAATGTCGGGCTTAAAGCCTATAGATAGGTACAACGATTCATGATAAATTATTTTCCATTTGAAGAAAGATACCAAGTGAGTAGTTTTATGGTTTTTGACTTTAAACTTGGCATGATTGAATGAGCTTCCCCCACTGATCAAAGAACCATAATTCCACTCTATAGCTAAGGTGCCATATTAGTGAATCACTCTGAAAGCCAAAAAAAAAAAAAAAAAAAAAAAAAAGTACCAAGTGTGCTCTGTGACATGCATCACATGTCCTGGATTGCCTTTGTATGTCTCATAGTGACTCATTTTCATCTGCAAAGTAAAGATTGCTCTGAAATTTAATCTCAAAAACTGATTTATTCAAGGATGTGGTGCATAGGAAAGAGCACAGCTTTTGGAGTCCAGATAAAACCTCGGGCTTACCACTTAATAGTGATAATGCTTTGTGTACTTCATTTAATTTTGTATTGGCCTAAGTGGAAAAATAATTTACAAGGTATTGTAGTAAAAATACTTTAAAGCATACCTTTAAAGCAATGCTTTTCACCGTCTAGTTTTGCATTTATGGGTGGCTGGTGAATCCTTTCCCTTACTTTTTCCATATTCCTCAAATACTATATCATGTGTATTAATTTACATTTCTTTTGCTGTCAGTTTAATGTAGCATTTGTAGTGAAAATGAAGGCCAGTTTCCTCTACTTTTTTCTCTAAATTTTATTGTAAAACTATGGCCTCATAATCTGGTTATTCCAGACCTAGATCTATTGGTCTTACCACCATATGCATTTGTAAATAATCTCTAACTCCTCAAATAATGCTATAATTCTTTTAGCAACCCAGACATCACCATAAAATATTAAAGAATAAACTCCCACCTTATAAAAAGATCTTCTTGAAGGTAGACTCAACAGTAATGTATCTGAACTCAACATCTGAAATCTCTGTTTATGGCCTCAATAAAATTAGAGCATTACAAAATGGGGCGGGGGGGAGGGAGGAGAAACAATGCATTTCTTTTATGCACAAAGGCAGTGTTTATCATTTGGTCATTTTAGTTTGGGGATATAATTTATAGCTCTATTCTTTTTGACCAGCATAGCCAGTTCATTACCTGTTCTGCTGTTTCTAAGGATTCTCTAGAGTCAAAGAGTATTTTTATTTTTTATTGTTTTAATGGTATTTTTAGATTGTATAAAAAGAAAAATTCCCTATACATGCTGAAGTCCTGAGATACATTGTCTTTTTTACTCTATATTCTTTATGCCTTTCAAAATGCATATTTGAATTTCTGTGCTAGACTTTTAGAATTTAAAAAAAAATGTTTTTAACGTTTTATTTATTTTTGAGACAGGGAAAGACAGAGCATGAATGGGGGAGGGTCAGAGAGAGGGAGACACAGAATCTGAAACAGGCTCCAGGCCCTGAGCTGTCAGAACAGAGCCCAACGGGGGGCTCGAACTCACAGACCGCGAGATCATGACCTGAGCCAAAGTCGGCCGCTTAACCGACTGAGCCACCCAGGCGCCCCTGGAGTTTTAGAATTTTAGAATCCAAATTCTTTATATAGTGGTAGCCAGATCACATTTTCCAATGAGACCTTTTAAACTGTAGGTTGTTTTTTTTTTCAAGCTTATTTATTTGTTTTGAGAAAGAGAGAGAGCATGAGCAGGGGAGGGGCAGAGAGAGGGAGAGAGAATCCCAAGCAGGATCCGTTGCTGTCAGTGCAGAGCCCATTGTGGGGCTCAAACTCATGAACCATGAGATCATGACCTGAGCTAAAATCAAGAGTCAGACGCTTAACAAACTGGGCCACCCAGGCAACCCTAAACTATAGCTTTTAAATGATTTTTAGCCAAAAATGATATAAAACGTAGCTTATATTTTCAAAGACTTTTTTTTTTGACCATAGCTTAGTTACTGTAAAACTTGGTGCAATAATAGAAAAGATCATCTATAAACAGCCTCCTCTAGAAAGTAATGAATCTCAAGTACTTTTAAAGTTTTAGTGAACCATGCTTAACCCAAAGAGACATAACTGATACTTTTTCTCAAAGTTTCACGTCGAGGAGGAAATGTAAATTTTGGATATTTATCTTCTTCTTAAGATATAAACATAGAAGTAAATATGGCCCTGAGAATTTCCTCTTGATTCACTTTTCCTTGAACATAGAAATAAAATGTGACATTAGCAACGGCATTAAAATGTCAATACTGCTCTGCTTATAACATGAATGTTTAAGAAAAATTTTTATACAAATACTATCGTATGGAAATGTTCAGTGACTGTAGCTCCTGTCCTTGTCTATGCTGATCTATGGAAGATATTTTCACAAAGATGTCAGCTCAAATTTTGGCTACTCTACAGGCCAAATAGAATTAAAAGGAGAGGCATCTAAGGAATCTCCTTAATATAGGCGAGCATTTAAGACAACAATGTCAGTAGATAGTGCTACCAAATTTAAACATTTTGTGGCCTTGACTGCTTCCATACAACCCTAAACTCTAAATGATTCCACACAAACTCTAAAAATTATTGACATTATTTATACACACGTATGCAGACATTATGTTAATAAGTACATATCCATATAACACATAATATATTTTTTTTTACCCTCATAATCCAGGCTAATTACAACAAGAATTTGGTTACAAACTGACTCAAGTATGGAAACGTCATTTGATGATACATAAGATTAGATGAGAAAAATCCCTGCAAATTAATTTGGCAAGCACCTACTTGATTAATTAACGTTTTGGGTAAAGCTGGGGATTACCACTCTTATCAAACAAGTTTCTGTGCTAGTCTCTGAGAATATTAAAATTTTTAAAAAAGTGCTACATTCGTGGTCTAGAAAAATCTGAAGTTAATAGCAATTGAATGACCTGCATAATAGCAGGTTTCACTTCTCACAGTGGGGCTAAGGATGAATAAGCAAAACAAAATGCCTGATGTGGTTAAGTTTACTTAGTTCAAATATAATTTATGTGAATCTAAGCAAAAGAGTCATTACAAACTAACATTTAATTCCATTTGACACACATTTATATTATATACTATTTCCTAACCGCATCTTGGAAATGAAACAAAACCAACAGGTTGTTTCTTGTTGAGGTGGCGACCGTATTTGTGTTGTAGGCATAGTGTTGGAAAGCATAGTCCTATCAGTTCCAAGAAGGAAAAACGGTCTATTGTCACTAAGATTTCTGTTCAGGAAATAGTACGGAGAGTCAAACTCCAAGCCGTCTTTGGGGGCGATGTAGAAGGTTGAATAAATTCCTCAGTCCTAAGATTAAATCAACAAAATCAACAGCCAAAATTAGAGTAAGCAGATCACAAATGCAGGCTTCAGAATACCGTGTGGAGGCAAAATTAGGTAAGCACCCAACATAAAGCAGAAAAGAGTCAATTTTGTATTCCTACCAATAAAAGTCACAGAACTTAAGGGTTAGTAGAGTAGACAATTTCATCATGGTCATATCAGTGTAGTGTAGCAAAGTGCAGGTCACAGATTTTTATTTTAGAGAGAAAACTATTATTTCCAAATGTTTTATGTTTTATAAATGATACTTGCTTTATGTTTATGTTGAAATAAATACATGGACAATAGTATTTGTGATACAGTTAAGTTTACATTTAAATTAGCACTTAAGTTTGGGCGCCTGGGTGGCTCAGTTGGTTGAACGTCCGACTTCGGCTCAGGTCATGATCTCACCCTTAGTGAGTTCATGCCCCACATCAGGCTCTGTGCTGAGAGTTCAGAGCTTGGAGCCTGCTTCGGATTCTGCGTCTCCTTCTCTCTCTGCCCCTCCCCTGCTCCCGTGTTCTCTCTCTCTCAAAAATAAATAAACATTTAAAAAAATAAGCACTTACGTTAACATTTAAGTTATACATTTCAGTTAATATGAAAAGAAAATTGGTTCATTGTTCCTAAACTAAAATTTGAGCCATAAACTGAAAGAATTCTTTATTGAACTCTTAATTTTAAAAAGTTACTGATTTTAAGTCAGTTTCCCTTTCCGGAAGTGTCTAAAGATAAAATTGTACAGAAGATGATACTACTTGGAACATCTTAATGTATTCAAAATCATAAAAACAGGATCTCATTTCTGGTAATATAGACTAGGTTATTCAGACTAATCATCCCTCTGAAAATAACTCAGAATTTTTGAGGACATCAAAAATTTGAAAATAAATTATAATTAACTAGGCCAAATTTAAAAAGGATTAAAAAGAAAATATATCTTGATGCAGTTAGATTTATTCCAGAAATGCAAATGACCAGTTGATATATTCTACCACATTAGTAGATAAAATCAAGAATGTCCAGTAATCCTCTCAACCAATGCAAAAAAATAAAAAATAAAATTAAAAAAAAGCACATTGAAAAAAGTCAGATTTAAAAGAAAACATTTTATCAGACTAGGAATATAAAAAACAAAGTTATCCATGTGATAGACTTCATTTTTATCCCTTTACATTGTACTAGAGGTTCTAGTCACTTAGTAAAGTGAGAGACAAAGAATTGGAAACAAGGAAATAAGTCCGTTATTTCTTGCAGATGAGATAATCGTTTACAATTAATTAATGAAACTGGAAGAGTTGCCGTATGCAAAACAAAAACCAAAAAACAAAAACATTTTCAATAAATCCCTATGTGCCAAAGTTTAACAAATATTTCTGTCAATGGCCAGATAGTAAATATTTTAAGTTTTGCAATCCATAAAGTTTCTTTCAAAACTACTCAACTCGGTCATTATAGCACAAGGGTAGTGTTAGCAATACATGAACGAATGTGTGTGGCTGTGTTCTAATAAAACTTTATTTACAAAACTAGGCAAAAGACCAGATATAGTCTGCCAACTCTGATACATACATATTCACAACAAACTGATAAAATTCACATTAAGAAAGATTCTAGGGGCACCTGGGTGGCTCAGTTGGTTAAGCATCTGAATTCTGCTCAGGTCACGATCTCACGGCTCATGAGTTCAAGCCCCGCGTCAGGCTCTGTGCTGACAGCTCCGAGCCTGGAGCCTACTTCAGATTCTGTGTCTCCCTGTCTCTCTGCCCCTCCCTGACTCCTGCGCTCTCTCTCTCTCTCTCTCTCTCTCTCTCTCTCTCTCTCCATCTCTCTCTCTGTCTAAAAAAAATAAATAAACATTAAAAAAAAGGAAAAAAAAAGAAAGATCCAGTTAAAGTTAATAGAACTTGGGGCTCCTGGGTAGCTCAGTGGGTTAAGTGTTCTACTCTTGATTTCTGCTCAGGTCATGATCTCTCAGTTGGTGATATCGAGCCCTGCATCAGGCTTTGTGCTGACATCACGGAGCCTACTTGGGATTCTCTCTCTCCTCTCTGACCCTCAACTGCTCCGGCTCTCTCTCTCTCAAAATAAATAAATAAACATTACAAAATAAATAAATAAATAAAAT
Organism: Leopardus geoffroyi; assembly: GCF_018350155.1. Taxonomy (NCBI): domain Eukaryota; kingdom Metazoa; phylum Chordata; class Mammalia; order Carnivora; family Felidae; genus Leopardus; species Leopardus geoffroyi. The sequence continues at coordinate 82,631,682 of NC_059339.1, read as the reverse complement.
AAATTGAAGTTTTACTAAATACCGATATTTTTTAAAGTTGCCAAGAATTCTATGGGGAAAATATATCATTCCAAGGAAATATAGTCAAGCAGGTAAGTAAATGGAGGAACATACCATGATGCTGGGCAAAAATATAAGATGGTGTACATTCAACTAAAAATTATTTATAAATTTGGCACAAATTATCAAACTCTTTGTAAGTTTTCTTATATGAACTTTGTTGTAATCGACAAGCTAATTCTAAAATTTACATGTGATGGGGACTCCTGGTGGCTTAGTCGGTTGAGCCGTTGAGTGTCAGACTTCGGCTCAGGTCATGCGCTTGCTCTTGTGGGTCATGAGTTCGAGCCCCGCGTCTGGCTCTGTGCTGACAGCTCAGAGCCTGGAGCCCGCTTTGGATTCTGTGTCTCCCTCTCTCTCTGCCCCTCCCCCGCTCATGCTCTGTCTCTCTCTCTCTCTCTCTCTCTCAAAAATAAACATTATTTTTTTTAAAAATTAAATTTACATGTGATATCAGAAGTTAAGTATAAATAGCTCTCTTATTAAAGGAGAAGGAAGAGAAGGAAGAATTTGACTCTACCAGGAAGTGATTATTTTTAAAGACATTCTGATAAATATGGCTACGGACTAGTAGAAACAAATGTACCAATTAATTTACAAAAGAGAGAAGCCTAGAGATGCATCCTATATGGGCCCTTCAATATATGACAGGAGGCACTGTAGAGCAGTGCTGAAAATAATATGTATCTAAACCCCTACCAGTCAAAACATTTGGACCCTTTTCATATACTGCACACACACACACACACACGCACACACTCCAGGTGAATTAAAGAACTAAAGGAAAAGTCCCAACTACAAAGCTTTGAAAAATGTAGATTGGCAAATATAGTCTCATGATCTTAAGGTAGGAAATAGTTATTTAAATGAGCCAGAAAGTAAAGAACATATTTTGCAAAGAAAACTATTGATAAATTTAACCAAATTAAATCCGAGACATGATAAATGAAGGAAATAAAGATTCCATGTATAGTGGGAGAAGATATTTGGAGTAAACATAATTGACAAAAAATTCATTTATAAAATCCATAAAGAGTTCCTAAAAGCCAGCAGGAAAAAAAAACTTATGAAAATGGGTGAAAATCCAAGGAAACAGTAAGCATTATCCATTGCATAAAATATTTTAATGCTGTACCATCAGAATACTTTGATGAATTCATGAGTTTTAATGTTATGTTATTATACCTTATATTTCACATTTAAGGAGGAGACTATAACAAAGACAAATAAAAGTAGCAAAAACTGTTCTGAATTTTCTCAAGTTCAAAATGCCTAGCATCTAAATCCATCTCATCCTTTTTCCTGAAGATAAATAAAGGTAAAATGTACTAAGTAGGAACAATATACACCTGCCAATGCCAGAAACATTTGCTATGAGTCATCTTGCTTAATTCCACTGATATACAGGCTTATTACGTTTTTCAATTTTGAAATAGGGGAACTGAGAAACGAGAAGATCAGGAAGTTTATCCACTGTCACGGCCCGTCATTGGCAGCCCCGGAGGGCACCTGTCCCAGTGAACCAGTATGCACCTGCTGCAGACCGGAGATTTGAAGACTGAGTGCCTGCTGAAAGCTAGTCGACACTGCCTCAGCATCTATCGGCAAGAGTGGGCAAATGTGAGAAGTATTTGTTCGAATGCTTGTGTTATGTTGGATAAGGAGATGCCCCAGCCAGGAGAGTGAGACAAAATAAATAGATGAGGAAGTAGGTTACGGAATCTGTGCCCTGTGTGACTATTTTTAAGGTAAGTTTTCTTTTAAGTTTATTTGTTTATTTTGAGAGAGAAAGAGAGAGAGAGACAGAGTGCACACCCAGGAAAGGGGCAGGGAGAGAGAGGGACAGAGGGAGAGAGGGAGAGAGAGAGAGAGAGAGAGAGAGAGAATATTCCAAGTAGGCTCTGCAATGTTAGTGGTTAGCACAAAGTCCCGCCCAGGGCTCGATCTCACAAACTACAAGATCATGACCTAAGCCAAAACCAAGAGTTGGATGCTCAACCCACCCCGGCACCCCACCTGCCCGATCTTTTGGAACTAAGTGCTGCTCTCTGTGAAAGGAGGAAATAAAGGCAAGGTGCCGAAGAAGTCATTTTCTTGAAGGAAATTTTTAGAATGTGTGCCCATCATACTTGCTTTAGGTTCTTGATGATTTTGCAAAATCATTGGAAATGGATCCCTTCCTCTTCTGTAAAGGAACTCAACAGTGACTGCCAGGAGGCGGATAGAAGACTTTGAAAGCCTTGGCTGGCACCACCCCTGACATGGATACCGTCTACTTGTTGTGAGTCACAAAAGCAACCCAAGCAGGGAAGCAGCCCCAGGGGGCTCCCATGGTGAATTGGGGTAGAGCAAAGAACAAGGTAGAAACAGAGTGGGGACTCTTGTGGGTAGATCTGTTTGTGAACTTTCCATATACCTCCTCAGATATTATTAGTGTAAATTTTCCAGTGTCCTGAAGGTCCTCTCTTTGCTGGTGAAATGGAAATAGAAAATGTGGGATATTGATTCTAACGTAACTTTACTTGTGTCAATGGACGTAAAGACCCTAGAAAGGTTCCCAGTGCTGGTGCCGCATCCGTAAGTGAAATGTGGATTCAAAGATGTGGGTAAACGCTGTTTGAACTGGCTTGCTTTAAGGAAGTGTTGAATAAAGTAAAATGATGTGTTAATAAGTAATTTAGATTTTCAAGTGTAAAACATATCTGTAACTACTTATAAATATTTATTTTAATGAGAATCTTAAGCAAAGGTTAATTTAAATATTCAGATTTTCAAAGGCAATCTACCTCTTGACTGATCATGAATAATGAACAGGCACTACACAAAACTGGAAATCCCAGAGACAAATAAGCACGCAAAAGATTGGTTCAACCTTGTGATTAATTACTACACAGATTTTAATGTTATGCCAGTATATTCTTTACTTTTTACTGATTTGGTGGGTTTTAAATCATACATTTGTTATATGCTCTATGTAACAATTTAGGTAGGAAACTACCATGGGAACAAACGAACAAATATAACAAAAATTGGTCTTAATTTTCCAAAATGCAAAAGGAGGAATCATGTAAGTAAAAAATTAAAGTTTGAAGACACCATAGTTTATTTTTTAATTTATGAACTTTCATAATATTCTATAATCGAATGAAAGAAGGCAGAATTGTTTTTTTCCCAATCGGCCCTTATACTCTGTTAAAAATTATACACCAATCACACGGTTTCCTTGCTGTAATCTAAACTTTTTTTTTCCTGTTGCTTCTACGAACATATTACATAATTTATTTATAATATTCATTCTTTATTGTCTAGCTCTGCTGGAATGCAAGCTCTGTTTAATGGGGAATCTTTGTTTTAATTCACGGAGGTATTCTAAGAACAGAGAATAAGTGTTTAATAAATATGTATTGACAAAATAGCTGAAAAGTAAGTTCATTAAGGCATAATACTAAACACAATTAAGTGTTAATGAAACCGATAGCAAAAGAAGTCATTATCCAGGGAAAGGTTTCTACATTTGGTGGTTTTACTTACTTGCAGTAAAAGAACAAATGAGATGTTATTCATTTACATAAAAGGGAGTTTATAGTTTGTATAGTTTCTATCTCTGGTATTGGCATGTGACAGTGACATGAATACAGACTCTGAAATATGTCTTCTAGAGGTTGAGAGGACATGAGTCCAGTGACCCTAAAGCTTTGCTATGACTAGTCCTCATACTGCGACACTGAAGAAAAGGACTGACTGCTTTTTTTTTTTTAATTGAGGTGAAATTCACATAACATAGATTTAATCATCTAAAACATAAATTCAGGGGCATTCAGTACGTCACAATGTTGTGCGACCAACACCTCTGTCAAGTTTCCAAACATGTGCATCATTCTAAAAGAATACTTCATACCAACAAGTCACTCCGTGTTGACAATTCCTCCCAGCCACTGGCAGCCCCCAGTCATTCTTTTTGTCTCTGGATGTACTTACTATGGATATCTCATATAAATGGAACAATACAGGGGCGCCTGGGTGGCTCAGTCAGTTCAGCGTCTGACCTCAGCTCAGGTCATGATCTCGTGGTCCATGAGTTTGAGCCCCGCATCAGGCTCTGTGCTGACAGCTCAGAGCCTGGAGCCTGTTTCAGATTCTGTGTCTCCCTCTCTCTCTGACCCTCCCCTGTTCATGCTCTGTTTCTCTCTGTCTCAAAAATAAATAAACGTTAAAAAAAATTAAAAAAAATATAAATGGAACCATACATAGGTGACATTTTGAGTCTGGATACTTCAGGGTCATCCACACTGTTCATCTACACGGTAGTTAGTATGCAACAAAAGTTCATTCCTTTTTTAGGCAGAATAATATTTCCTTGCATGCACCCACCATATCTTGTTTTTCCATTCATCTATCATAGACACGCGGGTTTTGGCTACTGTGAACAGTGCTACAATGGACAGTGTGCTTCAAGGATCTGGACAAGTCCCCGGGGTCCATTCTTTGGGGTATATACCTCGGAATGGAATTGTTGACTCGTAGAGTAATTCTACATTTACTCTTTGGGGTACCATTAAACTGCATCATTTTACAGTCCTACCAGCATTTATGGAAGGTTCTAGTTTCTTTACACTTTCACCAACACTTGCTATTTTCCTGTGTTTTTCTTTTTTTTTTTTAATATTTTTACCATCCTAGTGGGTGTGAAGTGGGTAATTATTTCTACAGTTTTATGAATTTTCCAGTTTTCCTTATTTTTATTTCTAATTTTATCTTTTGGGTTGTAACCATACTTTTTGTGATTTTAATCTTTTGATCTTAATTGAAGCTTGTTTTATGAGTTGACTATATGATTAATATGAGTTGACAATTATATGAGTTGACATATGATTAATCATTGAGAATATTTATGTATCCTAGGGAAAAATCATTATTCTTATGTTTTGGGGTGCAGTGCTTTGTATTTTTCCGTTAGGGCTAGTTGGTTTATAGTTTTGATCAAGTTTTATTTCCATGTTGATCTTTTTCCTGGTTTTACTAGTCATTATTAAAACTGATATATTGAGGTTTCCAGCTATTATCATGTATATTATCATATACTTCTCCCTTCAATTCTATCACATTTTTTTGCTTAATATTTTTTGGTGCAATGTTGTTAGTTGTTTGTATGTTTATAATTCATATCTTCCAGACAGATTGACCTATTATCAGTACATAATGTCATGTCCTTTTTTTGTCTCTTGTAATCATTTTTTAATTAGTCTATTAGAAATGATTTTTAGTAGAACCACTCTAATTCTGTTTGAGTTACAATTTGTGTGGAATAACTTTTTCTATCCTTTCATTTTCATCTTTCTGTGTTTTTGGATATACATTGAGTCTTTTATAGAGAGCAAATTATTGGATTTTGTTTTTTGTCCATTTGGCCATTCCTTTTAATTGGAGAGTTTAATCCATTTACATTTAAAGTAACTACAGATAAGAAGTTACTTCTGCCACTTTGTTATTCTGTATATATCATATTTTTTTCTTCCTCAATTCCTCCATTACTTCCTTCTTTTATATCTATGCTTCTGTAGTATACCATTTTGTTTCCTTACTCGTTTTTTTTTCTGTATTTTTTTTAGTTATATTTTTCATGTTTACCCAGGTATTCTTCCCTTATAACTTTATAATATCATCCCCTATTTGGGGTCTTTTCTTCACTAGTTTAACTATTTTAGATAAGGTGTATATTTGTCTATTGTGGAGAATACCAGGTATACAGTGAGATCCTGTTGTGACAGTTCTTTGAGAAGATTTAGGTCTATGGCTAAAAAGAAGGTAATGGTAAGCCAGAATGGAAATTCAGTGGCCTTTATATGAATTGATAAAGTTCCTTCCTATGGGATTATATAATCCTGAAAGAAAAAAGTTTATTGAGAGAGAAAAAGATTGAATTTGAACTCCAAATTAACCCCTCTCAACCTGGACTCTGTGCACAGAAACCAGACTCTGTCAGTAGATTTGAGAACTGACTTAAGACAATTTTGGAACACAAAAATATTAGATACTCCTTGGTAGATATCACTGTGTAGACATAGTTTTAAATGTAAATGAGCTATTCTTTTACAGCCTCCCTTCAAGATTATAATGGAAAAAAAAATCTGAAGGCAAATTGTGCCTCCATAAGACAAGTTAGCCAGAAGTCTTTGGCAGACATAAAAAAGTCTATTATCTCCCTCAAGTTTCAGTGCTCTGCCTGTTTTGTCACTCTGAAAGTACCTAGAATGAAAGATCCCCTTAAGGCAAAATTGTCAATATTCAACTAACCATCTTATCAGGCTCACATGATCAAGAGTCAAAGGACTATTTAGAGATCAAAGCTGGGCCTCTTTCCCTAAGGGTGAAGGTGAAAAGCTAGATTCATATATCCAATTCATAATACTAATTTTCCCAGTGAAAAACCATTTTTAATACCCATTAAGGGGATGACTAACAAGACAGTGATTTCATCATCCAAAATTCATGTTGAATATTTATGCTACTAATTAGAAAGGCCTATTTTGTTGATAACAGAGGAAAGAAAATGACGACATCTAACAGCTTACACTTCAGTGGGGTCCCCTTGTTGAACACCACCTAATCATTCCTGTACTGTGTGTTTCTGAAGTGGAGAGTGGATCTCCCTTGGGTAAACCTAAAACAAACAATAATGCCATGCTGTCTAAATTAAGGCATTCTAAAGTTAACTACATATATCACGACAAACAGAATCATACATTTGGACCATATTGCAGATATAATAAATAAAAGTAATTTACAACTGGCATTAGAGACATTTAAAAATCTATTAAAATCAAAGTTTGACTAAATCCATACTAATTATATTTATAAAGTCTAGAAAAATATCTCAAGTGAACATATGACTGATTCTATAAAGTACACGCTGTAATTTAGGAAAGCAGATATGCATTTAAGTAATATTTCCTACTCAGTATTAAATTGGTAATTTCAATTAATAAAATATAAGAGCATATCAATTACAGTCACTTTAGATATTCAGCATAAAATAATTTATGTAGTTATCGTCTATTGTGAAAATAATAGTTTATTAAGCTGTATTTTATGTAGTTATAATGAATATCACCTACCTAGAAATAATAAATCTGTCCCAATACTGCTTAATAGGCTATTTTGTCTACTCCTGATAGTAAAATTTGTATAATTCCCTTCAACCTGACTTAGGATTTTAATTGTCTTTTTATGCCATTTCTCTTTGCAGTCAACAGATGTTCCCCACAACAAGGAGAATAATGTGCCTGGAGAATCCAGCCTCTAGCTTTTAAGTGAAATAGTTGCCATAAAATGCTGTATCTTGAGTTTTGATCATAAAATTTCCAAATGTAGGTACCTCTATCAAGTACTAAAACAAGACAACTCTTTCCTTTATCATACTAAAATGGCTGGTTACTGCTTCTCTGGGGGATCCATATATAACCTTCCAAGGCAGAACTTCAGTATCACGTGTTGCGGCAATAAATGTTCAGTATTTTCCCTAGCGTTGAGTGAAACGTTGAGTGAACTTAAGTCTCCTTTCCCAATTCTGCAGGTGAAAATAATTCCTTTGCTTTTCCCATACAATAGTTGTGGCAAATACTCTTGAAAAGAGACCAGTTTCTAAGTACTGAATATTGAAATTAGCATTCCCATGGCATTGTGCACGGTGTCTCTAAAGAACTGTAGTAACGAGCATTGAGATTAACTACAAATATCAGGACACCTTGGACTATTATGCCTTGATGTTATATAAACATATGTAGCCCTTGAACAGTTCAAATATTCTAACGATTCAGGTACACCGACAGACCTAGGAGGCCCCGGAGGAGAAGACATGGTCCCGTAACTCTTCAGAGTGTACCACGCTATGCTTGTCCGTCTTAATATTGTCTCAGCTAACATTTCCAACCGTCTGTTCTTGAAGCTGGCATAACATAACAACACACTGTTATCAAATAATCATATCTAAAAGAACACGACGTTTGGTTTACTGACCCCCTTTTAATTAACCGCAAGCATTGTGTTTGTAAAACTGTTGATTTCTCAAAACAAAGCCAAGTGATGGATAATGGCGAACATCGTTTCCGTCAGTTTGTCTGCTTTGCTTCTCGCCTCTAATCTCACCAGGTGTTGGCTAAGTTTCAAATTTAGTCAAAACATTTGTTCCAAGTAGGATTTCAAAAATTAACCTACTTTAGGTTATTCACAGCCTGATTAAACAGATAATTAAAACTTACAGATGCAGATCCCTGCTAAATTACAGTAGCTTGAATGAATTTGTGGAGTGGGTTATTAGTTCTCCATACACAGGCACAAAATAAAGCAGTCACTTTGAGGAAGACATATCAATATTCAGTGTTTTCTATCTTCTACGTATTTTTTCTAAAAATAGTCCCTTTTCATGATTTTGAAAAGAGTGGGGAGCTTGGAAAAATTATGGAGTTTCTGTAACATAGAACTCTTTGGCCTCAACTTTCTCCAGCTTGTACTATTGTTCATTGTACCATTTCAGAACGAAATGGATTGTCAAGGAAGTTTTATTTGAATTAAAATCCTTTCGTGACAAATAAAGAATGAGATCATAACTATTTTCCTGAAAATTGTCATTCAAAATAAGTTGCCATCATGGAAATTAGATGTGTGGTCAAGCCTCTATCATGAATCTTTCTTGTTTGATTTCCTGTTTGATTATCTGATTTTCAATTTATCTTCAACTTTTTTTTTTAAAGATGGAGGTAGTGGTTTAAGCCTTGTTATAAAAGCTAAATGAGATGATGTATGTGAAATTCTTTTCACACCTCCAAGAGAAAACTTCTCGCGTGGTTTGTTTCTTTCATGCACCTGCACACGGAATAAGTAAAAAACAAAACAAAACAAAACAAACAAAAAAAAGACACACAAAAAAAACACAACAACAACAACAACAAAAAACGTGCAAAATGAAAAAAATAAAAAGAACTTTGGACATGGACTCTCCCATATGCTACTTTAAATTTGAATAAGTTATACACTGACTCTTACCTTGATTCAGGTAGGTCACCTTTAAAACCAAACAATTAGTCTCTGTAGGTAATGGAGAAAGCAAAGAGAAAATATATACACAACTTCTACAAAGAGAAAATATACATACAACCTCTAGTGATATTCTTGGCATTTTGTATTTACTCAATTGATGTTATTTGCCCTAAATTTTTTAAAATATAATTTATTGTCAAGTTAGCTAACATACAGTGTATACAGTTTGATCTTGCCTTGGGGGTAGATTCCCATGAATCATTGCTTCATACAACACCCAGTGTTCATCCCAACAAGTGTCCTCCTCAATGCCCATCACCCACTTTCCCCTCTCCCCCACCACCCCTCCCATCAACCCTCAGTTTGTCTCTGTATTTAAGAGTCTTATATAGTTTGTTTCCATCTCTGAAACTGTTTTTTTTTTCCCCACCTTCCCTTCTCCTATGGTCTTCTGTTAAGTTTCTCAAGTTCCACATATGAGTAAAAACATATGATATCTGTCTTTCTCTGACTGACTTATTTCGCTTAGCATAATACCCTCCAGTGCCATGCACGTTGCTGCACATGGCAAGATATCATTCTTTCTCATTGCCAAGTAGTATTCCATTGTACATATAAACTACATCTTCTTTATCCATTCATCCGTTGATAGACATTTGGGTTCTTTCCATAATTTGGCTATTGTTGATAGCATTGCTATAAACATTGGGGCCAGTGTGCCCCTATAAACCAGCACTCCAGAATCCTTTGGATAAATTCCTAGTAGTGCTATTGTTGGGTTGTAGGGTAATTCTATTTTTCATTTTTTGAGGAAACTCCACACTGTTTTCCAGAGTGGTTGCATCAATTGGCATTCCTGCCAAAAGTGCAAGAGTGTTCCCGTTTCTCCACATCCTCCCCAACATCTATTGTGTCCTGAGTTGTTCGTTGTAGCCACTCTGACGGGTGTGAGGTGATATCTCAATATGGTTTTGATTTGTATTTCCCTGATGGTGAGGAATGTTCACCATCTTTTCATGTGTCTATTGGCCATCTGGATGTCTTCTTTGAAAAAGTGTCTATTCACGTCTTCTTCCCATTTCTTCCCTGGATTGTTTGTTTTTCAACTGTTGAGTTTGGTAAGTTCTTCATAGATTTTGGAAACCAACACTTTATCCGATATGTCATTTGCAAATATCTTCTCCCATTCCACCAGTTGCCTTTTAGTTTTGTTGATTGTTTCCTTTGCAGCACAGAAGCTTTTTATCTGGATGAGGTCCTAATAGTTCCTTTTTGCTTTAATTTTCCTTGCCTTCAGAGACGTGTCCAAAATTATGGAGTCTCTGGTTTGGGAATAAAGGTAATGCTGGCTTCATAGAATGAGTCTGGAAGCTTTCCTTCCATTTCTATTTTTTGGAACAGCTTGAGAAGGATAGATATTAACTCTGCTTTAAATGTCTGGTAGAATTCCCCTGGGGAGCCATTTGGCCCAGGACTCTTATTTGTTGGGAGATTTCTGATAACTTATTCAATTTCTTTGCTGGCTATGGGTCTGGTCAAGTTTTCTGTTTCTTCTTGTTTGAGTCTTGGAAGTGTGTAGGTGTCTAAGAATTTGTGTATTTCGTCCAGGTTGTCCCGTTTGTTGGCATATAATTTGTCATGGTATTCTCTAATAATTGTATTTATGTGGTGTTGGTTGTGATCTCTCTTCTTTCATTTATGATTTTATCTATTTGGGTTATCTCTCTTCTTTTTTAGAAGTCTGACTAGAAGTTGATCAATTTTGTTTATTCTTTCAAAACACCAGCTCTTAGATTCATTGATCTTTTCTGCTGGATTTTTTTTGGGGGCGGATTCTATATTGTTTATTTCTGCTCTAATCTTTATTATTTCTCTTCTTCTGCTGGCTTTGGGGTTTCTTTGCTGTTCTGCTTCCAGTTCCTTTAGGTGTGAAGTTAGGTTTTGTAGTTGTGGTTTGTTTGTTTGTTTGTTTCTTGAGATAGGCCTGGATTGCAATGCATTTTCCTCTTAGACTGTCTTTGCTGCATCCCAAAGCATTTGGACTGTCGTGTTTCATTTGCTCCCATATATTTTTTAATTTCTTCTCTAATTGCCTGGTTGGCCTATTCATTCTTTAGTAGGATGTTCTTTAACCACCATGCATTTGGAGGCTTTCCAATTTTTTTCTTGTGGTTAATTTCAAGTTTCATAGTGTTGTGATCAGAAAATATGCAGGGTATGATCTCAATTCTTTTATATTTACTGAGGGTTGTTTTGTGACCCAGTATGTGATCTATCTTGGAGAATGTTCCATGTGCACTCAAGAAGAATGCATACTCTGCTGCTTTTGGATTGAAAGTTCTGAATATATCTGACAAGTCCATCTGGTCCAGCGTATCATTCAGAGCCATTGTTTCTTTATTGATTTTTCTGCCTAGATGATCTGTCCATTATTGCAAGTGGAGTATTAAAGTCCCCTGCAATTACCATACTCTTATCAATAATTTTGCTTATGTTTGTGATTAATTGATTTATATATTTGGGTGCTCTAAGTTGGGAGCATAAACATTTACAATTGTTAGCTCTTCCTGATGGATAGGCCCCATAATTTTGAGCAACTATGGACAGTCCTTTGCTTTTCCATACAAGAGGAAGCTTAGGAATGCTTAGCTTCATTCTTGGCCAGGCTGCCAGCAGATAAAGACCCTTTCCACTGCTGCCATATTGCCAGTTACGTTAAGTACAGTATATGACAAGAGTTTATTAATATTGTATTGTAGTCAACATCCATGCATGCATATACAATGGTCGCTATATGGAAACATTTTTTTTCTTTCTTTTCTTACTCTTATTTCTTCCCTTCTCTGTTCTGGTTTTGGTTTGTTTAAGCAGACATTTGTAATCTGTTCTTTTTACACCTCTTCTGGATCTCCTTCTTTAGTTTCCTCTCTCTTTCTCTCTCTCTCTCTCTCTCTCTCTCTTTCTTGATTAAACTGTATAGTTTCTCTGATTCTCTGCCTGGTCAATTTTTTTTTCATTTTTTTTTCTTTTCTCTTTCCCCACCCATCATTTCTCTCTTTGTATGATATAAGGCTTTTTCAACCACCACCCTCATGATAATTCAGTTTACTAATAGAGACTTTTACTAGATTTTCTAGTCACTTTCAACCAGTTCTCTCATCTAGTAAATGATGAAATAGTATATATTTCTCTGTGTGGTTATGAAAATTTAAGAAGACAGTATCAGTCAATTAGTGAAATACCTGAATCCTATTGTGTTGTCATTATTGTGCTGATTTACATGAAAGGTTAGGCTCGTGAAGATGTATGGTTTATGTCTAGAGGTGGCAGTAGAAGAGGTTGAAATTAGTACAAATGATTTTAAAAATATACTGTACAAGTGGCTGTTGTTAAAGGCATATGCCCAGTGTGAGAATTTTTCTCATTACTTCTCCCAAAAACATTATTAAGAATTAATGCTAAACATATTGTACCCTTACTATATTCTATAAAAGCACAGTAATATAAAATAATGAATTGCCAACCATTTGTGTTTTATGAGCCTTATTTCAAAAAGAACTTTTCTTTGAAAACAGGTCAACAAAGATGGAAGATTAAAAACTGCATTATATTAATTGACAGCATTACTGAATTTTAAGAAAGAATTAATTATTATCTGAGGTTCTTTACACAGTACGTACATATCAACCATTGTAAGTCAAATCCACAGAGAATGAGTTGCCTCGTTAAAGCCTGCATTATTATTTGAATTCTGAATAAAGAGAGGCATATGTTTTCTTAACTACCTATGGATAGAAACTTGGTTGTCTTTTATTACACATTTTTAAATCTTCAGAAAATGATCTCATATAATTGAAGCTGAAACACAATCTAATGAGAGTAGACAGAAATTATCAAAGGTGAAACCACCATTCTGAAATTTAGAGCTATTTTTTTTTATTCCATCTTTTCTTCTAATCAGGTTAATTCAAACTAAAAAGTGAATACAGGTAGAAAGGTAATATAGAAACAGAGAAGAAGAAACGAAATATTTTCAGTCCTTTGGCCTTTTTTCATACTGTCTGACATCATTTGATGTTAATTTCTTGTTATAAGCGGCCTGAATATCTGGAATAGTGCCACAACAGGTTTTCGTGTCATTACATTCAAGGTCCTTCGTGTACCTGTCCCTCACACTTCCAGTAAAGTGATATTTTAAGAAACAGTATATCTTAGGGGCACCTGGGTGACTCAGTGGATTAAGCATCCAACTCTTGATTTGGGCTCAGGTCATGACCTTGCTGTTTGAGAGTTAATGTGCATGAGAGTGCAGAGCTTGCTTGGAATTCTGTCCCTGTCTCTCTCTCTCTCTCTTTCTCTCTCTCTCTCTCTCTCTCTCTCTCTCTCTGTCTCTTTACCCCTGCTCTGCTTGCACTCTCTCCCTCTTGCTTTCTCCCTCAAAAATGAATAAATAAACATTAAAAAAAGAGAGATAGTATATTTTGTATCTCTTTGGCCAAATAGTCAGATTTCCCCTTAAGTAATAGAGAAGTCTCAATGTATTCAATAATCAAGACCTTCCCACTCTGGATTTAAAATACCATCCTGTCTATTTCCCCCTAGCATTTATGCCTTCTGACCAGAGCATGCGCTGGGAATGGCACCATGGTCTTGCTCATGGTATTCCATTCTATTCCATCTAACTGACATTTCATCCTACTCATTTTAGCCCCTTGAAATCTTGTTAAAAGCCCGCTCAAATTTCAAACATTTGGGAGTCCTTTTATGAATTTCCTGTGCTGATTTACTACTCCATTTGTGATTTCCATAATTATTTATATTTGCATCACGTAATTTGTTGTAACTATAATGTATTCTAGTTACCCGTGAACTTACCTTTTTTCCATTATATCGAGAGCTCTTTATTTTCTCGTGGGTTTTTTGTTGTTGTTGTTGTTGTTATTGTTGTTTGTAATTTCCCAGTGCCAAATTGGAAGATGTGTACATAGTAGCCTCTCATAAATGTTTACTTAATTAAATTAATATCCATAAACATGTGCCAGACAGTTAACGTTTTATGCCACAGCATTTGTTTCCTTCTAGTATCTACTATTCTGGGATCGGTGCCCATTTGCTTACGTGACATATTGAAAGAATATCGATGACACATTTCCCTCTGAGTTCACCTTGCTGAATATTCTAACCTATTGCTCCACGCCTTCTGCTTGTATCATCTCTTTTCTCCAACAATTTCATCATTTTCAACTATAAAATCCAAGGTCATAAGGACGGCAGAATTTCAGCTTCCTTCCAGAAATGTCTTTAGCAAAAGTCAATATGTCTTCTTTCAATTAATTATTTTTATATCCACTTAGTGAGGAATTCTCTTATTAACCCCTCATTTAAAGTCCATCTTGTCCTTGTTGAGTCTCCGTGCACTCAGAGTAGAGGTGAATCTGCTGGCCTCATCAGGTTTTTTTGTTTTGTTTTGTTTTAAGTAAGTGTTTAGCTGTAAAGATTGCAAGGAAAATGAGAAAGTCCACTGTCAAAATTAGGTATTATTCATCATGACATTTTTCCCTGTGTTATAATTTGGCCAAGAGGAAGCCAAACATATTCAAAGCTGTACGTGAATAGAGCATAATATCTAGATTAGAGTTGAAATTTGTTATTGGAGAAACTGCCCATTTGCTTTTCATGATAATGTCACGATATGCCTTTCTTCTTAAAATTATAATTTTTTTTAAAATTCCATGTTAACTGATTCAAAGTTGATATTAAAGCCATGCAAATTCACATTTTAGAGGCTTTATAGCAAATAATCCTCAAAGTCATTGAACCATACAAGTTCAGCGTTGAAAGGAAACTTTAAGACCACTTAGTGGTCTTTCTCCTCATAGCAAAGACTTAATATCAATATCCATACTGGGGGTTCATTTTTTTTTTATCAAATACGTTCCACAATAACAAGTTTATTACATGGAAATTTCACTGTTGGACAAGGTAACGTCAAAAATTTCTTATAGCAAATATTTGCATTTTTATCTCCTGCCAACTCTTAGTTAAAAGTGCCTCAAAGAATGTGCCCTTAGAACTGTGGAATTCTGCCCATGGTCACAACTTCGAGCAGATAAGGATTCAAAACCAGGGCCATTTTAGTCAACCATGACATCTGTGGAAGGCAGAATTCTAAAAAAGCATGCCTCTACCCTAAGATTCCATACCTAACTCCCAATACTGTGAATATGATGAGATATCACTCTGGTGATTCAGTTGCAATATTTGGTATGGGTGATTTTCGGTGAGGGAAATTTCCAGGTTGGCCTGACCTAATCCTCTCAACCCTTAAACGCGGAAAGCCTTCTCTGGCTGATGAAAGAAAAAGAAGTGACACTGACTTAAAGTATGGCAAAGACTTGGCAAACCTCTGTGGGCTTTTGAAGGAAATTTGAGATCTTCAGAATAAAGTCAGGACAGAATATTCACTGCCTTGTCCACTTATACCTCAATATCCACAACCGTTAGGAGCCTCCATAGAATCATAAGATTCCACAGAACAAATATTAAAAATCATTTTATGGAGGCATCCGGGTGGCTCAGTCAGTTGAGTGCAAGACTTCTGATTTTGGCTCAGGTCATGATCTCATGGTTTGTGAGTTCAAGCCCTGCATCGAGCTCTCTGCTGGCAGGGCAAAGCCTGACTGGGATTCTCTCTCTCTCTCTCTCTCTCTCTCTCTCTCTGCCTGTCTCTCACTTGTGTGTTCTCTCTTTCCCAAAATAAATAAAAACTTTAAAAAGGGCAAAAAAAATCTTTGTGTTGGGATATGATATCTGTATATCTCTTTAGCTCTCTTTGATGTTTAAAAAAACAATATATATCAACCCTCTTGCTTATTACTTCTATATCCTCTTATTAATTATTTCTTACTTGGTAGTAAACAGATCTTGGGTTCCTATATGTACCAGTCTAAAAATCCAGGTAGAAAAAATACATTTTCTTTGTTGTCATTTATATGTAGATTAAAACCACTTTTTTTGCTAAGTTGATGAAAAATTCCATCCCAGTCATTACTGGGACTCTTACCCACTATCAGAATTTCACCATTATCTAAGATAAGTTGGTAATACACAGAGTACATGGGAAGAACTTCTGATCACAAATGTTTGATAGCTTTGTTTTAAAACTTGAATTAGTCCTGTTAAACGTATCAGCAGTCTTTTTCCTGGCATATCAGTCAGGGACTAGAGGTTTTCGTTTTTGGTACGCTTTTTGCTAAAGCTAGGAGCATTATGCCTAAAGACCAGCTTACCTGGAATCATGGCTCCTTCAGCAAGCACTGCTTTGTAACACCGCCAAGGTTCCATTCTTCTGAGAGCTGCAACCATTTCCCCTCATTCTACAGCACATGGTAAGCTTTTGCTTCTTTTCTTTAATGTTTATTTATTTACTTTGGGGGGAGGGGGTAGGAGGGGCAGAGAGAGAGGGAGCTAAAGAGAATCCCAAGCAGGCTCTGTGTTGTCAGGACAGAGCCCAATGCGGTGCTCAGTCTAATGAACTCCTGAGATCATGACCTGAGCAGAAATCAAGAGCCACATGCTCAACCGAGTCCCCCAAGAGCGCCTCTGCCATTTTGCTTCTTTTTTTTTGTTTGTTTGTTGTTGTTTTTTTTTTTATTTATTTTTGGGACAGAGAGAGAGACAGAGAATGAACGGGGGAGGGGCAGAGAGAGAGGGAGACACAGAATCGGAAACAGGTTCCAGGCTCTGAGCGTCAGCCCAGAGCCTGACGCGGGGCTCGAACTCACGGACCGCGAGATCGTGACCTGGCTGAAGTCGGACGCTTAACCGACTGCGCCACCCAGGCGCCCCTCTGCCATTTTGCTTGTTAAAGACAGTTCATTTTCCTCCAGGATAAATACAACAATTTCTTAAGAAATAAAAGTTTATTTAGTATGCTTCTGCTTTCTACATTCTTACAAAAATGTGTAAGTCAAGGAATTTCTTAAAATATTTGGACAGCAATTGATATGTGGGCTGATACAAAGGCAGGGAGAAGAGGTCAAAACAGATGGAGAAAACTACCATATGTACAAGTTTCAGTACATTGTTCCGCTAGATGATCTGTATCCCATACTCTCAAGAATGTGAGGTAACACAAAGGATCAAACTGTCAAGCCAGTTTTAAGCATAATCAAAGATATTTTTTAGTCCCAGGCATTACTAGTGAAAGTCCCCAGATCCTTTCTTTGCATATCTGATGTGTCTTCGCCCAAGATAATAGATGCAGTTTCCAGCTGGCACTGTGATCACCTCACTTACACACAAAATGACATTTAGTTCATCCAACGTCTTCATTTTGTTTTCGTATAGATACATGGCTGGTAAGACAATTTCCTGGGAGTCAGGTGCTAGAAACCATAGATTAGTAAGTTGCTTACCATAAGCAATTCTAAAGAAATAAGCATATCCAAAGTAAATAAAAGAGGATAGCAAAGAGATATCTGCACTCCCATGTTAATTTAAGTATTGTTTATAATAGTCAAGATATGAAAACAACCTAAGGGGTGAATGGATAAAGATGATGTGATCCATATACAATGGGGTGTTATTCAGTCATTAGGAAAACAAATAAATTTTGCCATTTTCAACTACATGGATAGACCTTGAAGACATTATGCTATGTGAAATAATTCTGACAGAAAAAGACGAATACTTCATAGTATCACTTATATGTACAAAAAAAAAAAAAAAAAGGATTTAAACTCAGAAACAGTGGAAAAGTAGTTTCCAGGGGCTGGGAGGTGAGGGAATTGGTGAGCAAACTTTCAGCTATAAGACGGATAGGGTGTAAGAATCTAAGGCAAAACACGGTGACTACCGCTGATAGCACTGTATTGTATAATTGAAATTTACTAGGAGTACAACTTTGATGTTCTCCCCAAGAATAAAAAAAGTGAGGTGATGGGTGTGTTAACTAAATGGAGAGAACCCTTTCATACTATATACATAAATTGGATCACCGGCGATATACACTTCAAATATCTTACAATTTTATATGTTAATTATACCTCAATGAAGCTGAAACAAAAAAGAAAGAATGAGGCATATTCTGCTAAAAGCATTCCATAGATCACGACCCACCTGTGAGGAAAATCCACTGCATTTATTTTTCAAGAATCCTGCCTTTCTTATTTTCCCCATGAAATTGGAGCCGTTCTCTTATCTTCTTTCTTTCCTAGGAGGAGCACAGACATGCTGTTTAAATCCTTTCCTCGAAATGGTAGCATCTTGGAAGTGGTAACTATATTCAAAAGGATGATGTCAGTGGTGAAAATTTCCTTAGGGAAGTTATTGGGGCATAATTTGGACTTTGCAAGCCCTTGGCTCACTGCACATACACAGATGTGCAATCTGTGAGATATAGTTCAACAAAATGAGTTCAACTCATTTTGTTCAAAGTCTAGGCTCTATTAATATTTAGACCATGTCACATTCATTTTTATAATTTCAGCACCACTGCAGAAACTGGTTCCTCTTTTGTGCTCAAAGATAGGCTAAAAAAATTTGTCATTGAATTTTTCTACTTAACTAAGAGAAAATTTTAAGAAACGGTAGGTCCTCCTTCTTCTCGAAAAATAAGAAGAACTTTGGTTTTTATCCTTTGGGTTACCATCTCATTCGATCTTGAACACAACGCCTCATTCTTCATATGCACTGAACAGGTCAATTCAACACGTAGAGTTGGTTCAAAGAAAAAAGAGTAGCACCCTGTTGACATTTTCTTCTGCTCCCAAGAATGATACAACCTTACAAGTAAGACACTTGAAACTCTATTTTACTTGCTTTGAACACCTGTGTGCTTCTTCACTAAAATATGCTTTCATTAGGAAGTTGTCAATTCTTGAAAGTAAAATTATAAGGCATCATTCTAAAGGGGTAGGTACATTATATTTGCTGTTATTGCTACCTGAGAAGTAATAGAGGACAGAAAGACTTGGCAATGATCTAACCATGTAGCAAGTCAAAGATATCCTTTGGAAAGGCATTCGATTTTTATTTGTAATGTTGCCTACCTCAAATCAGTTTAACATTTCAAATATGCCAAATCACTCATAATAATATCTGGGATTCTAATATGAATTATATCTCTATATTCTGAAAGGCCAAGATGTAGATTCTTTAATTAAGTCTGATTAGAACTTATTTAACATGACAATGAAACCATTATTCCAGTGTTTGCTATTTGAATGAGAAAGAAATATATATGGTACCCTTAGTGTATCAAAGGGCACATTTGTAATTCATTTGAAAATTTCAAGTTGCTTTCTCACTTGTGAAGGTGGGTGGGTACAATTCACCTTTATTCTAATGTGCATTGGTTTGCTTTTAAGCAACACAGATTTTCCAGATAATTAATCATAACTAAGGTTTGGAGGGAGTAAGAGAGAAAATTTAGCAAGATTTTGAAGAGCTAAACTCTGGCGTTACACCCATTTGGATTAGACTAACAGTTACCAACTCTGTAGCCTTGGGATACTTGCTTTCCCTTTCTGATCTTCAGTTTCCTCTTCTATAAAATTAGTATAATATCAGCACTAAATATGGTTATTTGAAGATATTAAAAGAGAAAATACAAGTCAAGTACTTGGTATATACAGCAAGCACTCAATAATGTGAACCCATAAACTCAGTTCAAAAGGAAGAAATGTATTAATTAGGCCCCTAACTTCCCTGTGCCCACACTGATTTTGACAAGTAAGGGAACTTTGTTCTCTGGAGCTGCTTTAATATCCAAGCCTCCTGATGCAGTTTTTAATTTCATTTTTATAACCTGACTTTATTTATTTGCCTTTGATCCTCTACACCAGAGACCAAGAAAGTTCCTAAAAAGCTAACACAATCTCAACCATCCCCACTGGCTTGTTAAAGTGGAAACGGTAGAAAAATGCACATTTCTGTAGACACTCAACTCAAATCATAAAGCACAGTGCTTTTTAAGAGAATGAAACATTCAACATATTTCCCCTGGCTTTGGATTAAATGGAATCCTTGACCTAGTGCATCATACCTTTAAAAAACAAAAACAAAAACAAAAAACACAACTTATTTTTTTGAATTAACAAAATGATTGGAAACTATTTTAAAGATAAATCTGTTAGCGCTTTGCTGAGCAACAATTTTCAATTCTCATTCCTTCACTCCTTAATTGATCAATGTGAAAATGATAAACACACAGTAAAGTTGCTTGAGGCAATTAAAATTGTAACATTTTGGATTTATTTGTTTTATTAAAACATCTAAAGGATTTAGTTTAGTAACTGGGAAAAACCCTATGCTTTCTGTAGATGGGTAACTTGGTAATTTGATACTGATGGATCAGGGACATTATTATTTTGACTGTTTTCTGAAGATAAATAAGGAAGAATGAGAGCAATATTCTGCCAGTTTAGTTTACAATGACCATTTCTTTGATGTAATCCATAGTGTTTTCTGAGTGCCCCTAAATTATCAGACTTCTGAAACTGTAAAGAATGGAGTATTTTCCACCAATTTACTGTTTTTATGAGATCTAAACTTTTTCCCATACTCTTCTCCTTTTCCCCACCATCTATCTTCCTCCTCCTCCTTCTCCTCCTTATCTTTAAAAACAAATTTTAGGGGCGCCTGGTGACTTAGTTGGTTAAGTGTCCGACTTCAGCTCAGGTCATGATCTCGTGGTTTGTGAGTTTGAGCCCAAGTCGCACTCTGTCCTGACAGCTCAGAGCCTAGAGCCTGCTTCGGATTCTGTGTCTCCTCCTCTCTATGCCCCTCCCATGCACATCTTCTGTCTCTGTCTGTCAGTAATAAATAAATGTTAATTGTTTTTAAATTTTAAATATTTATTTATGATAGAGAGAGAGAGAGAACAGGGTAAGGACAGAGAGAGAGGGAGACAGTGAATCCGAAGCAGGCTCTGTGCTGTCAGTGCAAAGACCAACATGGAGCTCGAACTCACGAACTGTTAGATCATGACTTGAGCTAAAGTAAGACGTTCAACTGGCTCAAGCCACCCAGGCATCCCCATCCTCCTTAACTTTACATTTATTTACTCTTAAGAATGTGCTTGCTAAGAAAAGTGGCCATTTAGTAATTCAGATACATGTGAATATCTATTTATTAAAAGGAAAATAGGGAGCACCTGAGTGGCTCAGTCAGTTGAGTGTCCAGCTCCTGATTTTTCCTCAGGTCATGATTTTGCGGTTTGTAAGATCGAGCCCCACATCAAGCTCCGTGCTGTCAGCAAGGAGCTGCTTGGGATTCTCTCTCTTCCTCTCTATCTTCTCCTCCCCTTTGTCTATCTCTCTCAAAGTAAATAAACTTAAACAAAAAGGGAAATTGATCTCATTCAAGTGCACTGAAGTCTCTTCAGATTTCATGAGGCAAAGGTAGAAGTCCTTTTCCAGCACTTTTTAAACGTTGGGTCTAAGTGTGGGTTGACAGCAGATGAAGCGGTGGGAAATCTGAAAACCCTTGATTAGAGCTCATCCTGATGCCCATGTCGCCAAACCTGAGGATATGATCTAACAGTAATATGCCAACACTGGCAGATAATCGGATTTCAATGGTCTGGATGTTCAGGAAGACACAGTGATCAAACATGGCCCTGGGACCCGGGACACGTAAGCATTGACACGCTACAACTGATTTGTTTGACTTTAAACAAATACTTTTCCCTCAGTTTCTTCAATTGTATTTTAACAATAAAAACTGCATATCTACTTACAGAGTAATAGGGATATATTTGAAGTTATTTTTTCAGTCATTTATAGCCACTTTACAACTCACACTCTCAGACATTATAAAAAGCAGAACCAATTAAGCCCTGAATCAGATATTCTAAATACTGGTGAATGAGTTTAGAGTTCGAGGTCAGTACACAGAGACCATAATGTGAAACAAAATTCAGATATTGACCAGCTTTATCTCAATCTTTTTTGTGAATCATGGAAGGTAATTTGCTAGTAGATCTGGGAACTCAGGAGGAAAAAAAAAATCTGTGCTTGAAAAGTTAAATCACAAACCAGTCAGCTAATTTCCCCCAAATGAACTATTCCTCCTTAATTAAAATATTTCCTCATTAAGATAATTTCTGCTTTAAAAATGCTAAAGAAGATAAGTAGACCAACGAGGATAGTGCCATTTTCTAGGTAAAACAATTTCCACTTAATTTCTTGTTAACACTTTTTAGGAGAGCATATGTTTCTACTTAACTGTATTTTTTTCTTTTAGAGTCTGAAGTTACAGATATGTATAAAAGGAGTTATAAAAAAAACCCCACATCTCAAAGAAAATGTTCTTCTCCTAAAAAATCCAATAGAAAACCATCCGCAGGGTCATGATGACTGTAAACTCACATGTCAGGGGAGTAACTATAATGATATAGAACCACAGCAACCGTGCTATGGATTAAATGTGTGTGTCTTCCCCAGCCCCTGCTAGATTCATATGGTAAAGCCCTAACCCCCAGTGTGATGGTATTTAGAAATGAAGCCATTGGGAAGTGACCAGGGTTAGATGAGGTCATAAGTGTGGGTCTGTAAGATGAGATACATGTCCCTATAAAAAGAGATACCAGAAAGCTTGTTCTCTCTGTCTGCTTGTCTGTCTGTCTCTCTATTTTTCTCTCTCTCTGTCATGTGAAGACATAACTAGAAGGTGACCATCTATAAATCAGGAAGGGAATCCTCATCTAAACTGGATGATCATGACACGTTGATCTTGAACTCCCAGCCTCCAAAACTGTGAAAAATAAACGTCTGTTGTTTAAGCCACCCAGTCTATGGTGTTTTGTTTTGGCAGCCAGAGCTAAGACAGTTGGCTTTTCTTCCCTGTGCTACCTCATTCCTGACATATACTCTATTTTTCAATAATGTGGTAAGTTCATATAGATTTCATTATTTAGAGCTGCATTATTCAACTATGTAGCCACCAAACACATGTAGCTATTGAGAGCCTGAAATGTGTCTGAATTCAGATGTGCTATAAGTGTAAAAAACATAATAGACTTTGAAGACTTTATACAAAAAATGTTAAATATTCTATAGTAATTTTTTTTGAGAGAGAGAGAAAAAGAGAGCAGCAGAGGGGCAGTGGGAGAGGGAGAGAGAGAATCTTAAACAGGTTCTATACCCAACTCTATACCCATACCCAATGTGGGCCTCAATCTCAGAACAGTGAGGTCATGACCTGAGCTGAAATCAAGAGTCAGACACTTAACTGACTAAGCCACCGATGTGCCCCTAAGATTATGTCTGTGGCTTGCATTTGTGGATCATATTATATTTCTTTGGACAGCACTGATTTAGAATCTCTTCTTGTTCCTATTAAAAGACAAGCCCCAATTAAATTAATTTTAGTAATCATAATATTGGAAATGATTGAGGACAATATCAAGAGCAAGAAAATAAATTTATACACAAAAGAATTCAAGAAAACTTGATAGACTCACTTTGTTTCGCTTTGTAGTAGATCATGTGTTATCCAGAAGGGATTATAATTATTGGTTCATAGCACATTAGAATCAGAGATGCCTACATAGAATATTTTCAGACAAGGAAAAAGAAGGCTTTGGATATAATTTATTGCTCCCTATTTATCTTTCTTTATCTTTTGTCAATTCCTCCAATGTTTATTATACTTTATTTCCCGACATTGGAACTTAACTTCCATTTAAGTGAAAATTCAGTACTATACTCTGTTCTGACTCATTTATCCTTGATGCTGAGAATGCTCAAAATAATATTTAAACTCATGAATTTCTACCAAAAGAAAACCAATTATGATGACAAGATTTTTTTACTTATCTCTCTTGTTTTAGAAAAGCTAGCAAAAATGTATCATCCATGACCAGGAATGTTGAATGCTCAGAATTGTATAATGATTGAATAGATTACATTTTAACATTATAATAATAAATGAATAAACAAACAAACAAACAAACAAATAAATAAAGGCTGCTACACACTAGGGTAAATAAAAATCAAGTATATAATTTTATAACGTAATATGGTATTTTATAATTTAAGGTAGATGAGTATGAACGAGATTTCATATTTTATATGTACGACATAGGTAGAATATGGAATCTTATACATTTACATAAACATAGATATGTTAAAGACTTTAGGAAGGAGAGCAATGAGGCTAGGACCTTACATCCCCCATCTTCCACTGCACCAAATTCATAAGATTTCATCTTTCTTTCTTTGTTTTTTCTTTCCTTCTTTCTTTTTCTTTCTTTCTTTCTTTCTTTCTTTCTTTCTTTCTTTCTTTCCTTCTCTCTTTCTCTCTCTCTTTCTTTCTTTCTTTCTTTCTTTCTTTCTTTCTTTCTTTTTATTGATGTGGAAAGGGAGAAGGGAGAGAGAGAGAGAGAGCAAGCAATGAAAGGGCAGAGATAGAGAGAGGGAGACAGAGAATCCCAAGCAGGCTCCTCACTGTCAGTGCAGAGCCCTGTGTGGGGCTCCAACTCATGAACCATGAGACTATGACTTCAAGAGTCAGGTGCTTAACTGACTGAGCCACCCAGGTGCCCCTCACATTTTTTGCTTGTTTTGTTTTGTTTTGTTTTAAGTAGCTATGAATGATGATTCTAATTCTGTACAGTGTTTTATTCTCTCAATATATGCTGGGTAATATATGAGACACAATTTTGTTTTGCTTTGACCTACATATAAAACAGACTAATTCTTTCTTTCCTTCCTTCCTTCTTTCCTTCCTACCTTCCTTCCTTCCTACCTTCCCTCCTTTATTTCTTCTTTCTTTCTTTCCTCATTTCTGTCTCTCTTTCTTTCCTCCTTCCTTTATTTCTTCCTTCCTTTCTTCTTTTTTTTTTCTTCCTTTCTTTCTTAGCCACTATATTTTAGGGTATAGTCTGTTTTTGTTCCTTTAGCTCTTACTACCATGTCTGTTACATAAAACAAGGAAGAGAGACTTTCATTCCATGGGTCTACAATAAAGATGGCATATTTGTATGTCTTCTGTGACAACACCTGGGCCTTTCTAGACCTTTCAGTGCCAGCTTTCCAAATAGAAATAACTGAACTGCCAGATAGAATAAAAGATCGACCAAACCAAAGAGGGTGTGAGTGAAGGGAACTTTATTTCCTCTGTCCCCCAGCTTCCAATGCTCAATGAAAACTCTATATCCTAATGATTGTATGTTTACTCACCTCAGAAACCCCCATGTTTTAAGGCATGGGTGAAGGCGCATTGACAGTGTGTTTGATGACCATATATCCATTCAGAGTGAGCTGTAACTATTTAAAGTCAGTTATGGAAATGTCCTGATCTTACTACTGGTTTGTTCAGAAATCAGGCTTAAGCCAGTCAGTGTGTGGTATCGCTCATGCTTAAAAGCATCATTTTGGATTTAGCATTTGACTTAATTTGGGTCTATGAGATGTGAGAAGTTTTCTGCCCAGCATCTGCAATATATCTTCACTTTGAATTGAGACTAACAGAAAGAGACAGTCTCTGCCATTCAGATGTGCCACCTGGAATTTATCCAGCCGTTTTTGGTGATCTGTGATTAAGGCCAGGCACACGAAGGTTAAGACCAGGAACAGTGAGGGCCAAGATGAGAGAAATGTGATTAAATGGAGCTTGAAATCTTCAATAATTAAGTCAACTGTAAAGGTAACCATCTCTAAACTCCCATTTATAGGAATCACTGTTATATTTTCAAAAGCAATTTGAGTTGGATTTTTCATGTTGTTACAGCCAAAAGCAACCTAATTTCTCCACCGCGTGAAGAAACTATTGGAGTTTGTGGCCACACAGACTAACCTATGTAGCTGACCTTAAATATGAAGTAATTTCTTTTATTGCCAAAAGCTACATTGGAAGTCATATCACCTGGTCTAGCACAAAGACAATGTATGAAGTTCAGGGTCATTGGCAATCATCAAAGCAAATAGAAAGACAATAAGACCGGGGGACCATCTTCATATTTATAGTGTTCTTTTATTGCTGTGGATATAGCCATGTTACCAGAATTCCTTTTATTTGAAAGCAAGAAAGGTAACATGTGTTTTAGTAAATGAGACACAGCTATGCTTGAGTCCATTTTTCTGTCTCCTGGGGCCCGAGAACTTACACAAGCTGTGCATTTGTGGTTTATCCCACCATCTGCTATTCAAATGTTTCCTATTAACCATGACCACCAGTGGTTTAACCTTTCGGTATTTTTCAAATGTTTCATTGACAGAAAAAAAAAAATGTAACCAGGGTGGATGCACAAAATCCATTTTGAAGCCTGTATTGTACAGGTAACAGATTTGGCATCAATTAAAGAAGGGCATATGTTAGATGAGTTACATGACCAGATACATTTTTTTGTTCTGAATCCATCTATCTCCATTGCTAAAAGGCCATGAAATAGCTTCCTTGATATTTTATTGCCGCCGAGCTGTAAAATTTAACAGCAGAGCCAACGTCGTCTGAAATCTACCTCTCAGGGAAGAAAGGGACACCACGGAAGATTTAAAGCTGAACCAACAAAACATCCAGAAGTAGAAATGAATGCTTGGAGTGCGCCTTTGTTAGTGAGAACTAAAATCACAGTTGAATGAAATGGCTTTCCCTTCATCAAAATAGCGTGCGACATATTTCGAATCCAAATGCTGATTTCTTCCTTCAAAAGAGCACACACTTAATGTAAATTTGCTCCATGCTCTCTCCTTTAGCCAAGACAACGCACCTTTGTGTCACAAATCAAATCCCTCCCCACAATATCTTTCTTTCACTCGTTTGAAGAATATGCACAGGCTATCAGAGTTGTCAGAATAAAAAATTCTTTTTCCTTAACAACAACAGTGAGGAGTAGACTTTAGGGCTGTAAAAGGAACTCCGGAGACGGAGAGAGAAAGCCCTAAGCTGTTTATCGTGGCTGTGTGGGCCAGATAAGACAAGTCAATCCTGAACCAGGGTTACATTATTTATGTAACACATTCTACTTGTAAAGCATTGGTAACTATTACATATATTTAAAACTAAATGCAATTCTCCAGTCCTATTTGATATTCATTCTGGAGAAAATAGCATATATTAAAGAATAGTCTACTAGAGAGCATGGCTTTTGATTCTCCACCAAAAGTTTTATCCGGGCTTAATTCTTACAAAGTGGAGCATTTAGAAAGAAGCTCAGATAACTGACACTTTGTATGCTGTGTTACTGTGGTTACTAAATCCTCTGAGAGAGAAGCTTAATTTAACAAATTTGGACCCGATGGCTCAGGATTTGGGGGAATAAGCAGGCCTCTCTGAGAGAAGGGCTACAAGGATGGGCATGTCTGATCCGAGCTGAGGGAAGAAACATAACGGAGGTTGTGAGAAAAAACTTGTTCTCCACCTTGACCTGGGATCCGTCTCCTGTTCATCTGCCTTCAGAAGCCAGAAGGTTTGGAGATCACATATCATTCCTCAATTTTAAATCATTCAAAGGCTTGTGATTGTTTTTAAAATAAAATCTAGAGGCACCTGGGTGGCTCAGTCGGTTGAGCATCCGACTTTTGACTTCAGCTCAGGTCACGATCCCAGGGTGGTGGGATCGAGACCCACGTCGTGAGCCCCACGCTCAACATGGAGCCTGCTTCAGATTCTCTCTCTCCCTTTGCCCCTCCCCTGCTTGTGCTTTCTCTGCTGTGTCTCTTTCCAAAAAACAAAATTAGTAAAATACAAAATAAATAAAATAAAATAAATCTAAATTCCTTACATTAGTCTACAAGTCATGCTATGATCTGGCTCCTACCCACCCTCAAAATCATCCCTTGCAATTCATTCACATTTCCCTCTCTCTTTTCTTCCCTCCCTCCCTGGAATCTAGACATTGAAAAATAAAATCTTCATAAAATGCTGAATCACAGTGGTTTTCAATGCTTTGGCTCCATTAGCTTTTTCTCAGGTCCTCACTCACTGATCCTTCTCTGCATGGTTGGATTTTCATCACAAATGACCTCTTGGTTAAGTGACAGCTCAATGAGCCTTCTCTGCCCCTTCTGATGAAAGTAGCCCTTCTTTTGTTCTGCCTCCTACTGTCTTTATGGAAGTTATCAAAATCTGTAAGTGTTTCACTTGTATGTTTGTGATCAGTTTTCACCTGGTATTTGACAGTTGCAAGGGAATGTTTTAGAAAACATAAAACTTCAATAAAAATTAATTTTCCAACTTAGAATACAAAGGTTGTTGCTTTTGATGTGTTTCCATAAACTACAAAGTCATAAATTTATTTTATGAACTTTACCATCATTGGTTGAACATTCTATAAGATATAAACTACTGAGTAGGCATTTCGTAGCTCACATGTATTGTTATATTCTCACATTTAAAAAATCTGGAAGCTCTGATGAAAGTGAATTAATTATTAACTTAAACATACTGGTGAAAATTTTAAACCAAAGATTAGGATCATTGGATATCAAAACGTTTTTAGGGGGTAGGGCCGGAGAGATCATTATAGATACTTGAATAATTTGGGTTTTTAATTAATTCATTTTGAAAGCTTAGAAGAATATTTAATGGAAGTTTCACCTAAACTCTCTTGTGCAATGACAAGTATGCATGTGGCAGCAGAGGATTGAAGAGATATTGGATACAATTAGTTAATTAGTTAATTAAAATATTAATGGAGAGGCTATCCTGGTTTTATAAATAACTAGAAAAATGGCAGATGTGTAAATGCAAGGAAAACTGTTGGAGAGGAGATTTATTACGAATATAACATCTTACAAGCTTTAAACATTTGACAACGTAGGACCTCTGGAAGGAGCCGAATCACCCGAATGAGTAAACATGCAATTGATGAGAAACATGCTCAGTTGGTTATTATGAGTTAAGAGAATTGGATAGAAGGAAGGCAGGGGATGGCTAAAACTTATTAGAAAGTTTTATTAACATCTGCCCTGTGGAGTTAACAAAGCTTTAATAGTATCCAACTCAAATCAGCTAGTAGACAAAGGTTTTGCTAGGAGCTAAACGAAACAGAATTGGCATTACACTTCTAATATTAGAGGGAGTCGTTTTACCAAGTCAATCCTCTGAGAGATAATAAGTCTAAACTCTGGGGAAAAAAAAAGTTTTAAAAAATCACCTACTAAAGGCATAGGACAGTGAGAAAAACAAACAAACAAAAACAAATGAACAAATGAACAAACAAAAACAGGCAGAAACATGAGGAGACTTGATGCTAACACAAAAACAGATCATTCTCCCATTTTCATGGCTTCCTGTCCGAAGGCAGACCCAAATATGATAGAACCTATCACTCTCTTAAAAAAGCAAAAAGTCTTAATGGACATTTTAGGGTGAACTCAGTAGCTGGAATGTGACAATAAAAATCTGAAAAAGGTAAAAGCTAGAGAGTGCTATCTTCCAATTCTGAAAATAAACTCTACTCAATCTTGGGATGGTCCCCAAATATCGCATTCATGAAGCAGAGTCCAAGTGCCTGACTAAGCCTAAAAGAGGTAAATAGCACTTTTAGCTGCTTCACTACAAAAGAGATAGAACCTGAATTTTTTCAGCCAAGTAAATAGGCCTCGGAATTATTTGTTTTGCTCTTAGAGGTGTTTGGAAAGTATACCCTAAAGTGTGTTTATATTTATGTATATCTTAAAGAGAGAACTTCGGTTTATCAAAGGTAGGTTTAAGAGGTTAGAAAGACCATCATTTAGGACACTGAGAAATAATAGGAAGATGAAAACATCCAGAAGGGTAGTCAATGAATTAAAAAACAGTTATTTCTCAGAGCAACTTTTGTAAATAGTTCATGGCTTTAGATTTGGTTTATAGGGATGCGTACTTAACACAGACTTTCCATCTGTGTTTTCAAACATTACATGATGACTTTGAAAAAGGGCCACTTAAATTAAGGAAAGTATCATTTTAGTGCACCATAGAGTAAAAAATTAAGATCATAAATGATTTTTCTTTTGGAAAGTAAACAGTATTTCTATACTTTATATTGATATCCCTCTATAAAAACAGAATATCTACAGTTAAAACAGATTCAATAGAATGGACAAAACTCTTCTGGAAAAGGAAATAGTAGATTCTTGTTCAATTACTAATTAGTATTTGCCCCTGAGTAGCGTGTAAATTTCAATTTTCTGGTTCTCAGTTTCTTCACATAGATTATAAATTGGATTTAATAGTTGTTAATGTGTTTCCAGCTATAGATTCCTCTGGCATTTCTATAAAATTGAGAAAAAGGAATATCTCTGGATTCCATTTAAAGTAATATTTCCATAAAGCAATAGCCCGTTATATAAATGTAAGTTCTTATTTGGAAATATGTTGATAATTTAGTAATACTCATTATTTACCTTAGGTTTCCTTAAAACAGATCCTGAGACAGGATCTGAATGCAGGTAGTTTACTTGAGATATGACTTCAGGAAGCCTAAGAGAGGAAGTAGGGAGAAGAGAAAAGCCGAGAAAAGGTATGTCAATGATCAGGTTGCCATTGTGAGCAATGGGGCTCAGTCTCACTGGGACCTTCTGAGAAACCAACGACAAGACCTTACAGTTTCCCAGAAAATCCTGTCCTTAATTGGTCCAAGACTGCTCCTGGGCAATATTAAATCCCAGGTGCTTCTTGTCTGACCTGAGGGAAGATTGAGAAAACTCTCAGGGGATTGCAGAAAGCTTTCAAGCAAAGACACAGAAAGAAAAGGTCTTTGAGATGGCCTTTTCCAGAGTGGTTCAATGACAGTGGCTGGTTCTTCAGATTGTGGTTGCTTGATTTAAATGTACAAAGTGTGTGTGTGTGTATGTGTGTGTGTGTGTGTGTGTGTGTGTGTGTGTACATAATGTTTACTCATATACAATGTTATAAATTTATATTATACTTATATGAATATAAAGAAGATTTTATACGCTGTGTCTTATCCCCCCAAACGGTTTTTAGTCTTTCTCATAATTATGCAAAATTAAAAATTACTGGGTTATTTGGACAAAAACTGAAAAAGGAATGTTTAGAGTTTCTAGGAATTCTCATTAATTTACTCAGTTTTTTGGACCCTAAATTTTACTTTTTATTTCTAAAACATTAAATGACTCACTTTAATTTTAATGAATATTGACTTGCCTCTATAGTTTGATTTCTTTTTTTTATTTTTTGCTTTTTAATTTTGGGGGGAGCAGCTCAGTAAGTTTCTATATTTGACCATATGCCAAACTATTCAAAAGATCAGTAGAAGCAGTGAATTCAAGTGGCGTTTGTTATAACCTGTTTTCTTTGAGGGTAATGATGGGATATATGGAGAAAGATACTCTTTTTTTAAAAGTTTAATTTTTAAAAATGGACATTGTCAAATATATTCAACTCTCAGATGAATATCCATTGTGTAATAAGTCATAGGAGATCTGCTTTGGAACACCTTAGTAGGGAGATTTTATTTAAAAAAAAATAATAATAGGACATCATGCCCCTAAGCAGATACAGTAAGTCAAATCCGGGTTGAGGTTACGTAATAGCATGAAACACGTATAGTGAAAATGAAAACACGTTTCCTAGATATCATTTAATCCATTTATTTCCACCAGCTTGTACTCCTTTTCGAACTTCAAAAATCTTTGGGCAAACTCTAATATAAAAATCATATAAAGGCTCAGTTTCTTCTCCGGAGACCACATGGGGGGCCCCCAGGTTGTGACTGAATTCTTCAGAATTCTGCGGAACACGGATTGAAAAGCACTGATGTAACCTCGCTATCATTTTCCAGATGGCAAAACTCAAGGAGATTAACATACGAACCCAGACTGGTGGCTCGAGGTGTGATGGAGCCAGGTCTAGAAGCTGAGTATCTCCACACCAGCTCTTGTGTGCATTGAACACGGCTTGCCTCATTCCAAGAGAGGACCTGCTTCAGGTTGTAGCCAAATGCAATCCCCATCAAGTAGCCATGAGGATTCTATGCAAATAAATTCAACATGTCCTTCAATCTAGTTTCCTTTATTAAAGTGGGGTCTTCTTGCAGAATGGAAGGAACGCTGTCTGCGTGGTACCAGATATCCCAGGGTGATATGCCATGTATCTGTCATAGCAAGAAAAGAGACAGTGCTATTTCAAGAAGGCAAAATGGCTTCCTAAATGCTTTCAAATGATGTTTACAGTCTGTAAAAACTTTCTAGAAAGTTTTAGAATTACTTTCCACAAAACCTAATCTCTTCTTTCCTTACACATTCTGAACACAGTTTGGAATGATTAACCCATGATAGCATTACCATCATTTGGTGGATCATTCTTAAATATTACAATTAAATGACAAGATAAAGGTCATATCAAGAGCAAAAGATTTCCTTTCCACACTTTTAAAATCATGTGACATCCTTTAAGAGAAGAGGTATATTAATATTTTTATCAGTATCATTTTTTTATTCCTAAGTGTTATAAAGTGTGAAGGACCATATCGATTATTATTTTAGAATACAGTCCCAAGTGTATATGACTATGAGATAACAAAAAAAAAAAAAAAAGAAGCTAAATCCAACAGACTTTAAATTTTCAGTGCTCTACAACGTCATCATTTTCAGGTTATACACTGAAATTTGCTCTTAATTCTTAATTGAAAAACTTAGTTCAGAATTTAACTCTCAAAAATAAAAAAGATTCTATCTTTTTCAGAATAGCTTTAGATTACTCTTTTTGTACCATAATTTCCATCTCTGATGAAAATTTATTAGACATCATCAAAATATTGTAAAATTTATTCTTTCTTTCTGCCTCAACCGATTGATATGATACAATCTTTTATAGGATTAAAGAAAACAGGACACTGAGGATACAGATATACTGATATTATGAACTTGTTCCTTGGGTTGTTATTATAGAAATAGCATATATTATTAAATTCTTTAATCCAAGATAATATTTGTGCAATTGATTCATTTTACAAAATTATTTAACCAGTAATCCTTTAAAAATTTAAATTTGAGTAGCATAAATAATAAAGAAAAAAAAACAGTATTAACATTTAAATTTCCCAGTTGTGTAAACGTTAATTATTCAGTAAGATTTTTCTTAATGTTAATTTAATTCAATGCAATCCCAATCAAAATTGCACCAGCATTCTTCTCGACGCTAGAACAAGCAATCCTAAAGTTTGTATGGAACCACAAAAGACCCCAAAGAGCCAAAGTAATATTGAAGAAGAAAACCAAAGCAGGAGGCATCACAATCCCAGACTTTAGCCTCTACTACAAAGCTGTAATCATCAAGACAGCATGGGATTGGCACAAAAACAGACACATAGACCAATGGAATAGAATAGAGACTCCAGAACTGGACCCACAAATGTATGGCCAACTAATCTTTGGCAAAGCAGGAAAGAATATCCAATGGAAAAAAGACAGTCTCTTTAACAAATGGTGCTGGGAGAACTGGACAGCAATACTCAGAAGAACAAAACTAGACCACTTTATTACACCATTCACAAAAATAAACTCAAAATGGATAAAGGACCTGAATGTGAGATGAGAAGCCATCAAAAACCCCAGAGGACAGAGCAGGAAAAAACCTCTCTGACCTCAGCCGCAGCAATTTCTTACTTGACACATCTCCAAAGGCAAGGGAATTAAATGCAAAAATGAACTATTGGGACCTCATGAAGATAAAAAGCTTCTGCACTGCAAAGGAAACAATCTACAAAACTAAAAGGCAACCGGCGGAATAGAAAAAGATATTTGCAAATGACATATCGGTTAAAGGGCTAGTATCCAAAATCTATAAAGGACTCACCAAACTCCCCACCCGAAAAACAAATAATCCAGTGAAGAAATGGGCAGAAGACATGAATAGACACTTTTCTAAAGAAGACATCCAGATGGCCAACAGGCACATGAAAAGATGCTCAATGCCACTCTTCTTCAGGGAAATACAAATCAAAACCACACTGAGATACCACCTCATGCCAGTCAGAGTGGCTAAAATGAACAAATCAGGAGATTATAGATGCTGGCAAGGATGTGGAGAAACGGGGACCCTCTTGCACTTTTGATGGGAATGCAAACTGGTGCAACCACTCCGGAAAACAGTGTGGAGGTTCCTCAAAAAATTAAAAATAGATCTACTCTATGACCCGGCAATAGCACTGCTAGGAGTTTATGCAAGGGATGCAGGAGTGCTGATGCATAGGGGCACTTGTACCCCAATGTTTATAGCAGCACTTTCAACAATAGCCAGATTACGGAAAGAGCCTAAATGTCCATCAACTGACGAATGGATAAAGAAGATGTGGTTTATATATACAATGGAGTACTACTTGGCGATGAGAAAGAACGAAATCTGGCCATTTGTAGCAATGTGGATGGAACTGGAGAGTGTTATGCTGAGTGAAATAAGTCAGGCAGAGAAAGACAGATGCCATATGTTTTCACTCCTATGTGGATCCTAAGAAACTCAACAGAAGACCAGAGGGGAAGAGAAGGGGGAAAACAAAGTTACAGAGAGGGAAGAAGGCAAACCATAAGAGGCTCTTAAATACTGAGAATAAACTGAGGGTTGATGGGGGATGGGAGGGAGGGGGGGGTGGGTGATGGGTATTGAGGAGGGCACCTGTTGGGATGAGCACTGGGTGTTGCATGGAAACCAATTTGACAATAGATTTCATATAAAAAAAAAACAAGAAAAAAATAAAATCTTAAGTGATAAAAAATAAATAATGAAAAATAAAAATTTAAATGCAAGTAGCATAAATAATAAAGAAAAAAAAGTTAACATTTAAACTTCCCAGTTTTATAAACGTTAATTATTCAGTAAGATTTTTCTTAACGTTATTTTAAATAATTTAATTTTTAAAATTTTAATTTTATGAAAACTACACATTTACTTTAGCTCCATTTAAAAATAGTCTAAACTTGTAGGATGTTTCAATGGTCGCAGAGCAAAAACAAGCTGGTTGAATTTAATATTCGCTTTTCTACACCTGCATTTTTTCAAATCACTACTATTCCTACCACTACTTATTTCTGTTATTATTGCTACTATTATCACTCTTATTACTTTATGGCTTCCTAGATTTAACTTCTCAGTTATTTTTGATACTTTCCTATGGCTATGGACGTATTTGCAGGGTTACGATCTTCTTGCCGAACAAAATGCAAGACAAGGAAACAGTCTCAGCCTCAGTTAGCTAATGTGACCTGTTGGACTCTCACTATGGAGTTTGCTGCCACCTTCTACACCTCCTGAGAGGTGAGAACTATGATTTATGTGGTTATATTTGTGAATATTTTCATGAGCTGATCATTATTGAAAAACTCTCTACATTATTATTTGGGGGACTATTGGTACCGTTCCGTCTTCCATTTCAGGACAATTGGATTAATTAATTGTTATTGATATATTCTCTTTTTCTATTTTCTAAGAGAGGGAATAAACAATCACATATGCAACCTTTTGATTGTTTCATTTCAACTGTTTTGTTTTGGTTTTTTGGGTTTTTTTGGTCATTATGAAATTGTAATTTCAAAATTGCAGTGTTTCTCTTCACTGTAGTTAGAACAAGGGTTTGGACTCAGGGATCATGCCCTTAACAACTGCCCTCCAGTAATTTCAACTACTGAAATAGAAGTTTAATAAACATATGCTAAATATTTATTTGTTTACTATGTTAACCATTGATTAACCATTGATAAAACTATCAATCATAGTTTTGCTATTTTTTTTTTGCTCATTTGATCATTTTTACATTTATTTGCATTTTGAATTGACCAGACATTTCTAACATGGACACACATAACATAATAAAATCTCTGAAATATACGATCCTCATAGATTTAAATATTTTGCTGTTTACAAAGCTTTCTCATTATTTTCCCATATATGATAGCCTTAACAATATCTTAAAATGTGGTGAAAGCAACTATGAATGTTTTCTATGTTTATATGTTTAATTTCCTTTTGACACATATTTCTGTTTAATTTCTGCCTCAAAAATGCTGTCCATTTGTGGCTGGTGTCGTCGGTATTCAATATGCAATAAGTCAAAGGCAAAGTGGAAATCTAATGAGAACTTGCGGAGAAAAAGGCCTTTGCCTTTCCTAAATATTAGCAGATAATTTGGGTCTTAGTAAAATTGTCACCTCTGTTTCTAGATCATTATATTTCTGTCTATGATTTTCCATAAATTGCACAGCTCTTTGAGAGACGTACATTTTCAGCAAGTCCTTACATAGTATTATAAAATATTAGTTTACTCTTTCACAAAAATATCTAAAGTGAGTATACCTTCAGAAGTGTAATGTGCCACAGTGAGGTATCCTTCAGAAGTGTAATGTGCCACAGTGAGGTATATCAAAACTACATTTTCAATTCTGACTTGTGGACATGCTCTTACATTCCAGATCTGAGCTAAAAACATATGTAGTAGCTCAAGAATTGTGTGTTTTAGGTTACTGCAGTGCACAGGTCTGGGTGCACTGCCCTAAATTTCCCCTATTGTAGTTTGAGTAATTGTATTTATTCATTTTTTTACTGACTGCTTTCTCTTTATTCTGTTAACTCCCCAACATTTATTTAAATCTTCAAAAAAGAGGGGCGTCTGGATGGCTCAGTCGGTTAAGCCTCCGACTTCAGCTCAGGTCATGATCTCACAGTTCGTGGGTTCGAGCCCCGCATCAGGCTCTGTGCTGAGAGCTCAGAGTCTCGAGCCTGTTTCCAATTCTGTGTCTCCCTCTCTGCCCCTCTCCTGTTCTGTCTCTGTCTCTCAAAACTAAAACTAAATAAACGTTAAAAAGATTAATAGAGAGGGAGAATGAGAGAGTGTGTGAGGGGGGAAGAGGGAGAGAGAGAGAGAGAGACAGAGAGACAGAGAGAGAGAAGGAGAGGTTCTTCAGCAGGCGGAGCCTGATACAAGGTTGGATCCCACGACCTTGAGATCTTGACCTGAGCCAAAATCAAAAGTCAAACGCTCAACCAACTGAGGCACCAGGCACCCTCAAATTTATAAACTTTTAAGTGTCTTGGCCTCTTTAAAATTGTTTCTGTTTAATTTAAAATGTAAATGAAAAATCTTGTATTAAAATTTAAAAAATTATCTAAAGAATTTTTACTTTTTCTTACGTCAATAATGTTATCAAAAAAACAAAATGTCTACTTAACTCAGTGGTTTTAATTCAAAATTGTTATACTATAAACATATAAAATCTTTCTTTGCGACAAAAATCAGCTTGTGAAACTTAGTAAGGTAGAATTTAATCACAACAAATAGGTTTAAGAAAAATACTTTTGATGGGAAAAGAAAAATATTTCATACTTATAAATCGGGCATTAATCAAATATGTCCTTTCCCCCCCTAAAAGATTTTGGACTCATTTAAGACATAATGACTCAAAGTCACTTACCTAAATTATTTACCTGAAACATAACTGATGAAATGAGTCAGGAAATCTCTTTGCACGAGTTTTGTGGTTTTGCCATTAACAGAGACTCCGCAAAAGTCTAAGTCCCATACATTTAAAGACCCTGGACTCAGCATTTCACCTTTATGTCTAGTGCATCAAGGCTAATGGCTAATGAAGAACCACATTGCAGGGTTACCTACTATTGCAAATGGTTATTTATAGGTACTTTGCACAACACCTCGCTGCCTTGAGTATACACATCCAGGACATTTTTTGCCACTGCCTTTTCAAACTAAGTCGTAACCAGCTAATGATTTGTGAAATCAATTTATAAAACCAACATAGGACAGAATATAATGGCGACATCTTGGAATTCATCACAGAAAGTAAGGATATGTATCATTTATGAATGTTTTTTCAGTTGTGTGTGTGTTTGAATACAGAGTCTTTATGCATAATATATTTCTTTACATACATTGTGGAAAACATGCTCAAAAACACGACTCTAAATGAACTTACAAAATATCTGATGAGCTTATTTTGTTATATCTACAGGAAACATTAAATAGACATTTGCTAAAAACTAATGTCAGTTTTTGCCTCCATATTCTCTCTATTACTTTTCTCTTATGGGGTATTCTCTATCACTTCCTGTATTTTGTCCTACAGAAGAGCATGCTGATTTCATTTCCTAAATTTTATCTGGATAGCATCTGTCTTTCTTTCTTTCTTTCTTTCTTTCTTTCTTTCTTCCTTTCAAGTAGGTCTATGTCATATATATATATATATATATATATATATATATATGGAGAAAGAGAGAGATAAACACTACATTCACTTTTAAGAACCTGACTATTGCAGACAAAAAGTAAATAACAAATTATTTCTCAACTAGAGGCATCATTGGAACTCACTGGAGCCACGGAGAAGTAAAAAAGGATTGTCAGGAACCCACTTTTTACAGGAATTTAGGAGTAAAGAAATTTTATCCAGAGACTAGGGAAATGATTCCCTGACAAAAAGGCATAAAAACATTATGAGGTTACTTGAAACTTGATGAATAGGAAGAGGAACAATAATAATACCTGGCCCATCAGTATTTAAGGTTTAAAGGACATCTGAATGGCCTGTCTACTTCTGTGATACCTGTCTCTGAGGAAATTTCTTTCAGCTCTGTTGATAATATAGAAAACAGAAAATCTTACTCTTGCTACGTGATTTACACTGTGTGAGAAACAGTCTTTTGTGCTATTTTGCCATTTCTCTCTGTTGGTGACTGAACTATAAAATCTCCTGACTATTTTGTGATGTGAATTCAGAGTGTCCTAAATTTAGTGCTTCCCCTGGGAAAAAGCCTGTACAGTCCCTAAAGAATCCTGAAACTACCCCACTATCTGTAAGATGTAATTCTTTCCACAAATATATATGTTTTTGTCCTTAACAATTCTTACTGTACTCTGATTCTCTTCTATAAATGTTCCAACTTCAGAAAATAGATTCTTACGTGTTTCTGGCCATATGCACTTCAGAGCCCCATTTGCTTTGCTGAATTTAACGGAAACGTTTCCAAAATAAAGACAGAGGCACGACAATGATTTCATTTTGCAAAATGTATACCGACACTCTGCAAGGCACAGGGGACGCGGTGATAAACAAGAAATGACAAAATATTTGCCTTTGTGGGATTTACAGTGTAGGAGACACATAAATATGGTAGGGAGGTTGAGGGAGATAAGCTCGTCAAAGATAAATCCTAATCTGGGCTTGTTCAGATCCACGATTTCTACAACAAGAATGCTGGAGACAGACCAGGTTAGGTTTGGGAGCAAACACCATGAGTTAGTTTGGGAGCATTTGAAGTGTGCTTAATGCTTCTATGCGGACACGTTAGGAAGGCAATTGGATATATTGTCTGCAGCTAAGATGAGAAATCAGGACAGGAAACAAAAACTTCAAAGTCATGGGTTGGCTGAATGAAGCAGCATCATGAATGAGATTTTCAAATAGAAAAAAAAAAAAAGCAAGAAGGGAAAAGGTCTTCAATGTGTGTTTTGAGGAACTCCAACATGCTCATGCAAAGTATAAAAAGAAACTCTAGCATGCGTTCCATTTGAAAACACAAATGTAGAACATCCCTGAGTATATAATGGAGCTGAATGCAGTGCTTATTTCGTTCAGGCTTGTATTGTGACTATTTGCACGAGTCGTTATCCCGTGTTGTCAGTTTCTTGAGGTCAGACGTTTCTTTGGCCGCACAGGTCCTAAAATCTATGAAAGGGTTTCAATATATATTTAATTGAATTAAGCAAGCATGTGCTTTTCAATTACTTCTGAGATATGCTAGATCGTCGTCTGTTCATTATTTTTGAGCCATGGATTCACTGGGAGAACCAGATAAAGTCAATTAATCAGTTATGTTTCATCATTTATAAAGAAGAGCATAAATAAAACACTAAAGCTATTATTGACCAATTTATATTACACAGATACACAAAATGATAATGGATGATATTGCCAGGTAGCTGATAAAGAGCATTTCTTCTATCCCCTCCTGGGGCAAGAACTGATGGGTGAAAGAAGGCTACAGATGTGCCTCCTTCTTATGGGGGATCCGTGCCTCCCCCTGGGCTGTCTGGATTGGCTTAGGGACTCCTTGATCAGCAGAATATGGTGGAAGTTGTGTTTTGCTATTTTCTGGGTCCAAGCCTTATGAAACAGGTGGCTTCCCATGATGGTTAATTATATGTGTCAATTTGACTGGATCATGGAGTGCCCCGATATTTGGTTAAACGTTATTTCTGGGAATATCTGTGAGACTCTTTCTGGATGAAATTAGCATTTGAATCAGGAAACTCAGTAAAGTGGCTTTCCCTCTCCAACGCGGGTGGGCATCATCCACTCTCCATCGTGGGCCTAAATGGGAGAAAAACGACTGAGGAAGAAAGAATTTGGCCTTTCCTGCCTAATGGCTTGAGCTGAGAGACATCAATCTTCTCCTGCCCTTGGCTCCCTAGATCACAGGTCCTTGGATTTGGGGCTGAATTACAATACTGGCTCTCCCGGGGCTCCAGCTTGCAAGTGGTAAATGTTGAGATTTCTCAACCTCTATAAGCGTGTGAGCCAAATCCTTGTAATAAGTCGCTTCCAAGACGTATATATCTTATTAGTTCTTTTTGTCTGGAAAACGCTAATTAATACACTTTCACTCCCAGTCTTGTGGAACACTTTATCTTGGAACTCAGCCACCATACTGTGAAGAATGGCCAGCACCACACCTGTGGAACCCTATAAAGAAGGCCACATACAGAGGACAAGCCAACAATCCCAGCTGAGTCGTCCCTTGACAACCAGCAAATTACCAAATTACCAAAGATGTGAGGCAGCCAGTCTGGGAGAAGATTCTCCATGTTCAGGTCAGCCGCATTACCTGATGTTTGCATGGCTGAGAGGAGCCATTTGCAGCCAGTTTGGCACAAAGTACCAATTCAGGGGTGGGATAAGTTATTGTTGTTTTAGCTTTAAGACACAAGATCTTAAAGTGATTTGTTACACATCAATGCGTCATTATAAAAAGAATACATTGAGATAAAAATAAAAGCCTCATATCTGTCAAAGCTGCGTTATTAAATATGGCTTGGACCTATGGATATAGATTTCTTAATCATATCATACCCCCAAGATATAGAGGTCATAACAGCCCAAGAGCAAGTTTGAGTTAGCACAAAAGATGTACATATCTAAAATTACTAACTTATTTTTTTAACGTTTATTAATTATTATTGAGGGGGGGGAGGGGCACAAAGGGGGGGGGGACGGGCAGAGGATCTGAAGCAGGCTTTGTCCTGACAGCAGGAAGTCCAATGTGAGGCTCAAACTCACGAACCATGAGATCGTGACCTGAGCCAAAGACCGATGCTTAACCAGCTGGGCCACCCAGTCACCCCTGATTACTTAACTTAATTTCTAGGACTCTAGTCAAGCGGGAGAAAGAGGAGAATAACTCTTGTAAGAGTCACTTCCAAGAGACATGAGGACAGATGAAACATTTTCCCCCCGAAAGTGCATGATTGATAGAAGTTCTGCTAATTAAGCTAGAAAACAAAACCATAAATAGTGGAATCACAAAGGAAAATGTTTATTGTATTATAAGTAAATACTCCGCATTTAATTTTCCCAGCGTTGAATGTATTCCACTGAAAAATAGACATTATTTTCATTTTATTTTATTTCTCTTTTGTTTATTGCTTTGTTTAACTGAAAAATTACAAAATAGCCAATGGAGATTGGGAAAAAGAGAATCAGTGTGTGTGTGTGTGTGTGTGTGTGTGTGTGTGTGTCAAAATGTTTGAAGATGAATTCTATAAGAAGAGCACACATTCACACATTAGAAAGTCAACTTTAGTTATGGTTTTTGTTGAAGTTTCTTCATTGAGTATTTTCCACATTTCTTTAAGGACTTAAACTAAAATTTATTTCTACCTAATGTTTCTACAGTTAGCTATATCTGCTAACCCTTATAAATAAGTATGCATATATATTTTTTCACTTCTGTCTCCTATTTCCAGGGAGACTAATCTGTAGCTATGCTTACTCCCTCTGATTATATATAAAGCAAGGTAGAAATGTTTTTATTTATTATTTGCATATTATTGTATAACAATATGCACTTTTGATGTGTGTTACCTCCAAAAAAGAGATTTATAAAAAATATTATTTCTTTTGCCACAATTATGGTAAGATATATTTTTCAAGAGGCACATTAAAGTAGTCATATTTTAGCTGAGGCTGACACATCCTTCATAATTACCTTTGTTCTATTATAGCACCTTACAA
Organism: Leopardus geoffroyi; assembly: GCF_018350155.1. Lineage (NCBI taxonomy): Eukaryota > Metazoa > Chordata > Mammalia > Carnivora > Felidae > Leopardus > Leopardus geoffroyi. Next base: position 82,589,395 of record NC_059339.1, on the reverse strand, counting down.
ATTGAATTAATTCACACTATTGTAAAACCCAAATATGGGGTATAAAATCACTGAGCACCAAAGTATTTAAGCTGATGTCAGTTCTGTTACCCAATTCAGTCAAATAACACTCCTTTTTTTTTTCAAACAAATGAACATCATCTCGCACAGAAAACATAAGAAAAATAGAATGTGAGAAGACATTAGCTCACTCCAATGACTGCTTTTGACCCATTCACCTCTTTGAAACATAAATATGACTTAGTAAATCATATCTATCAAGAGCACCAATTTAAATTTGCCTTTCATTAGAAGGTGAATGATTTAAAACAAAATAAATAAATCGAGGCCAGTGATGGACACTGTTTTCTTTTTAGTGGAAAGCTGTTAGGTTTTCTTTTATTGTAGAATTTGGAAACAAATTCACTGAAAAGAATCTCTTGTGTTCTTCATAGAAATTGGGTGTCCAACTGTTTAAAGCCTGTATACTATTTCAACTAGGCAAAAGTGGCAGCTCCGCATAATTAAATTGTATTTCTTTAATTCGACTAATTTATTTCTATTTTGAAATTAACATGGAAGCACATAGGCTTGGTAATAGCTCCTTTCCCGTTGGGTGCACGTAATCCTACTTATGCTTTTGTAACTAGCTTGCGTGGGACCCAACCCACCACCGCCACTTTCTGACGCCTGCACTGACACCGTGAATAATACCATAAGTAGCACCAAGAAACAAACACTTAAATACATTTATGATATATTTTCTCACATATTCAATGTCTTCCTTGCTGAGAGAAAAAAGGATACAGATAAAAGCATCTAGAAATAAAGCGGGTATGATCGAGTTGCTCAGGAGATCGTAGGAAATGTAAGGATTGTAGGGCAAGTGGTGTCTTCTGTTGGCCTAAAAATAAGACAGAGGAAAACTACCAAAATGATGACCTTGGCAGTCTAATTCAAACTGTGAATGCCCAGTCCGAAAATCGCTGTGGGGAAGATAAGCCCGAGGATCAGGCTCGGCGTCTGATTTCATGGGCTGTGAAACCATCCTACCAATTAAATGCTTATCCCCCCCCCAGGTAAGGTAATGCTAGGCTAAAGGAAGTGATGGAGAATGACTGAAACCTGGATATTGGGTATGAGACACTGGAAGCTGAAAAACTGAACTCTCAAATTATGTGGAATTTCCCTCTCTGTCTCCCCTCTGTCTGAGGGAGCTAGGTGTTTGGGTTTTTTTGTTTTGTTTTGTTTTGTTTTGCTTTGTTTTTCATTGAAAAACCTTTAAATTACTCCATCTTGGGCAGTTGCCATTTAAGGGGATTGTCTCCAGAACCCACCCTGACAATCCCTCATTTTCCTCCACGCTTACAATAAGAGTTAGTTCCTAGCCCATTGCCAATATAAAAAGTACAAGACCTGGCAGAAAATAGCCTATAAACTGAAAGACTTGTATGACATTGTCAAATTTGATCAACATGAACTTGACTAATGAGACCGTATGCTGAAGGTGTTAGAGGAGGCATGCAAAGCATGATATACCTTATCAACTTGGAGTTGTTTGGACATAGATGCACTTACTCAAGCCTCTGGATTTAAAGTGTTAGCTTGAGTCCTGGAGAGTGGTGTTTTTGTTGTGGGGGTGGGGCTAATTGCTTCACATAGTGTCAATGAAAATGAAATATCCGCAGTGTTCTGGCATATTCTACTACGGAAACGATTTCACAGGCTCAAATGTGAGAATATTGAAATGGATCTATTACGTGCAAACTGCTCACCTGGTCTTAAGCGTGTCTACTGGAGTGGCTGAATCCACCACGGGCGTTATCTCCACATAAAACAAACAAAAAATACCTTAGAGACAGAAGCAAAATTCAAGGGTGGCTCCTCTCTAGGTGGGATATGAAAATCGGAAGACCACACCAGTTTGGGTTCTTGATTTAAATGAGAAGAATGGGATTGTAGTAGATAAAGACCTTCGTATGGCACTTAAAATCAGAGACAAAGTGGTCAGAAGGATAAAGTGGTAGCAATGAGTCACAAGCATGGCCAGGTATTCAAAGTTTTTTGATTGATGAAGTCTTTGTAATTGTTAATTGCTCCCGAAATTCCTACAAATGAGACTGATAAGCAGACTACTAAGGGGTTTGACCTATGTGAGGGGATATTTCTTTCTGAATGTTGAAACGATGCCTATCACAGTAGAGGGGACAAAAGGAAAATAGTGGAAATGCCTTCCACACTCACACCAATATACAATATAGTAAACCAACGGCAATATCGCTGCTTTGGGGAACTGCAAAAATTAGAAGCCACCTCGAGGTGATGAAAAATCTAGAGACGTTGATTTCTCTAAGATCCTCACTAAATTGATTGGTTAGCCCAAGACCAAAATGGGTCTTGTGGGGAAAAAAAAAAATATGAGTTTTAACTGTACTTCTAAACTTCAATCTGCATAAAAATCTCGGGAATCTTGCTAAAAATGCATATTCTAATTGAAAAGGTCTAGAAAGAAGTGTCAGAATTTGCATTTCTAACATACTCCCAGTAGACAAATATAAATGCTGCTGGTTATGTGTTGCATTTTGACTGTTAGGAGATTATAGCAAACAATCTGGTGGTGATGCCATCGATAGCTGTGGTTCTGGAAAGATTGTAGTTACTAGAGAAAATCAGCATAAAACTTGTGCTCCCATTTGCATCAGTAAAAGAAAAGAGAATCAGGTGACCTCCCGTGCTTGTTTATTATATTAATAAATGCTATAGATTGAATGTTTGTATTCCCACAAAGTGATATGTTGAAGCCCTAACTTCCAACTCGATGGTATTTAGAGGTGGGCCTTTGTGAGGTCATTTAAGTTTAGATGAATGGAATAATGGAATTATTGCCATTGAAAGAAGAGGAAGAGAGGCCAGAGCTCGTTCTCTCTCTCTCTCTCTACCATGTGAGTATACAGCAAGACAATGGCCTCTGCAAACCAGAAAGAAGCCTCCCACCAGATGCTGAATCAATTGGCAACTGAATTTTGAACTTCCAGCTTCTATCACTGTGAGAAAACAAAATTTGTTTAAGCCACCCACTCTATGGTTTTCTTATAAAGGCCCAAACTGAATTTTTATCCTTAATAATCTTACCTTAATTATACCTAACAAGAGGTAGGAAATATAAATGACTTAGCAAGACATATACATCCCAGAATGCATTAGGTCCTTCCTTGGACCTAACAACTATCTTACTATTTCCAGTGTATAACACACAACATTGCTTCTACACAAGTACATCCCTTTTACTGAGTTGGCCCCTTTGTATGGCCTTTTTCTCATGTTGTCACACAGAAGCAATGTCTTCTCATAAAGGTAAATTTACTTTAAAAGTCTCACTTATAGGATCATGTATAGGAGACAACACTTTGCAAGGTTATCTTCCTCCCCATAACCAAATGGGGTAGCAGTGGGAATGACCCTTCTCACTATTACTCCACATAAAATACTGTAAAATTTTTTTGCTTTCTATCTTTCTATAACTAGAACTTCAGTTTATTTAAAGGTTCTGGTACCCAAGGAGAATTACTTTTTTGACAGTAATTACTTTTTTGACAGTAATGTAGTTATGCTAAATGGGAAACTGGGACCAGAACTTGGTAATATTTATCTCCTTATGGTTCTAAAAGAAAGAAAGAAAGAAAGAAAGAAAGAAAGAAAGAAAGAAAGAAAGAAAAAAAAGAAAGAAAGAAAGAAAGAAAAGGAGAAAAGAAAAGAAAAGAAAGGAAAGGAAAGGAAAGGAAAAAGAAAGAAAAAAGAAAAAGGCAGACTCTCCATTGGCTGGCATGTTCTAACTCAGTCACTGAAGGGAAACTGGGCTGTTGTAAAACAAGGAGGGGCATGGCTAGAAGAACTCTATGGACAAAGAATATTCACTAAAGCAGTGCTTGGTCCTTTCCTGTCCAGCAGTCTTAATCATGGAAAAACTTGGTAAACCAATAAAGACAGGCCCAATGGAAACTGAAGATATGATGATTGGGTTAGATAATCATGTAAAGAATTCAGTCCAACCAACTTAGTAGCAGAAAGAAGGGAAAAATAAAGTAGAGGGGCAATAGTGGCTAGTTCATTGTTCATTTTCCCTGTTACCTTATATGACAATAGTCATATAAATGTGATAGTAACTGCGGTTGGTTGTCAGAGCATGACCAAACGGACATTGCTTTGCAAATACACAGTAGGTGATGGGATTTACTATGCTGTTTGGGAAACATATTTTTTCTTCAGGACAAATGATAAAAATGGCCTCTGATGGACAAAGTCTTGCACTATGCATGGTGTTTTTGTTTTTGTTTTTGTTTTTGTTTTGCCCCTCTGTTATACTCTGTGCTCTGGGAGACTGACCTTCTGAACAGCACCCATGGGCTTACTTGTACTTGGGATGAAGATGTGGATGATGTCCCCCACTAGGAGACACTGATCTAGGGTGGGAGGAAAACAAGGTTGGGTATTTATTTCTCCAGTTCTGTCCATTTCAGGACTGCTGTGTGTCGTTGCTTCGCCTTGCCAGATATCACAAGTGCTGTTGAATGGCTTTCTCCTACAGATTCTGGTAAATACTCCTTCTTCCCCTTCAAACCAGTTGCCAGAGGCTCTGTGCCATGGCCTCCTCTTGTGTGTTTGACCAAATCTTTTTGATTTCCTTTAACCTCATCCTGCTGTTGTAAAGTGTGCCTTTATTAGTCACTTCCTAGATGTCTTACTATTGTGGGTGCCATGGTCAATGGGATTATTTGCTTAATTTCTCTTTCTGCTGCTTCATTATTGGTGCATAGAAATGCATTCAGATTTCAGTACATTGATTTTGTATCCTCCTACATTACTGAATTCATTTATTGGTTCTAGCAGCTTTTTTTGGTGGAGTCTTTTGGGTTTTCTGTATAGAGTTTCATGTCATCTGCAAATAGTGAAGGTTTTAATTCTTCCTTATTGATTTGGATGCCTTTTATTTCTTTTTGTTGTCTGATTGCTGCAGCTAGGACTACCAGTACTGTGTTGACTTAAAATGGTGAGAATAGAGACATCTTGTCTTGTTCTTGACCTTAGGGGGAAAGTTACTTCAAACATACCAATGGATTATGTCCACTGTCTCCTGCTGGGACTCTGATTGATATACAGTGAAAGCCAGCTTTGAATATGCAGACAACACTACACCTGAGGTGTCAGCAAAGCAACAAGATGAAAGGAACCTGTGTCTGCTCTTGAATTTCCTACTGAGAGGAGCTACCTACCCTCCCAGGACCCTTGCTCACCAGACTGTTATATGAAATAGAAACATGCTGCCATCAGTTTGAGGCACTGTATTTTTTTTTAATATTTGTCCTAACAGCTTAGCCTGTGCTCTAATTAATAGACCTACTGTGTGTTCCGCACTGAGCTAAGGGACTTATACAGAATTTCCCATGTAGTCCTCATAAAAATCCTAAGAGGTTGCTATTCTTTTTTTTTTTTTTTAAGTTTGTTAATTTACTTTGAGAAAGACAGAGTGCAAGCAGGGGAGGGGCAGGGAGAGAGGAGGAGAGAGGATCTGAAGCAGGCTATGCGCTGACAGCAAAGAGCCCGATGTGGGGCTCAAACTCATGAACTGGAGATCACCACCTGAACGGAAGTGGAACCCTTAACTGACTGAGCCACCCCAGCGCCCCCAGAGAGATTACTACTCTTAATCACATTTTATTAATGAGAAAATTGAGCTTCTCACGCACAGAGTAATTTGTCAAAGTTCACCAAGGCAGTAAGTGACAGAGTTGGGAATTGACTTAAAATCTATCTTACTCCAAACTGGGTAATCTTTCTACAGCAATGCACTCGCTCCTTAAAGGGGCTTCTGTTGCTGCCTCCGGGTTCTGGTCTGGTCTCTGTAGCTCTTCAGAACTTCCTTTAACACTTTTCTCCCAACCTCTTCCAGTCTGTGCAATGCTAGGCTCAGACAGAATGTTCTGCAAGCATGGGATCTAAGAAATAATCACTAAGCCCACTCCCCACAATTAGTCTATCAATCATTTGTGTAATAGTGATCAAAAGTACAAAGCAATAGTATACATTTTTGCGGGATATTTAAGGTCTTCATGAAATTTATTTGCTCTTCCATAAAGTAGGGTCAATAATGACAAGACAAGCTGCAATTAGATAAAGACACTTATCAAAGATCTACATCTTTTGCCAGAGCAAATGTGAAAGAAAGAGATGAGACTCTGTTAACTTTGGCAGAGGCTTTAAAGCTGCCAACAGGACCCTAATCGCTGAAATGTTTGACGAGAAAAAAAAAAAACAAAACATGTGGTGGCCAAAATTGTTTGTTTTATGTTTCAAGGACAATATTACAGCATGCTTTTCGATTAGTAAAGGTTTAGATCACAGGGAATCCTCAAAAACACAACATTATAAAGCTGTGGATCAACTACTCATACTCTCTTTCCCCCTATTCTCAGTTGTCTCCTTTGCCATATTCTGTTTGCAAGTGTACTTCAAGAATATCTGCCAATACTGTACACGTTACTAGAACCATGGAGAATATTGGTACGGTGACACCGTCAGCATTTGTGGAGCTGTGACGTCAAATCTGGGGAGGAGATATGCAAGCATGCATGCAGTTATGTTCTTAGCAATTATATGAAAAATAGTAAAGCTAGAATTTGAAATAATTAAGCAGATTCTACCCTTTGTCCATTGTATGGCATCACACTGAAAATTTTTAGAGATGTTTGGCAATAGCTTGGAAAATAGATGGCTCAGGACTCTCACAAATTCAGGAAACGATAGGTCTGCTGGACACAAGACACTATTCTATCTAAATGTATATTTTATGTAGTGGCAGAAAGCTGGAGTTGAAACAGTTTTAGAAACTCCAACTGTTGGTAGACTGTATTATGAGAATGAGGACTGGATTTTATGAGAAAGGCTGGATTCTGATGCGGAACCTTTATGAATGGATTTTGTAACCTCTATAAACATAATTTCCTCGGACGAGGATAGGGTTGTGATAACCTTTCACAATATAACTGCTCCCAAGTGGAAGGAAGGGCGTATGACCCAAAGCTTAAGGACGTGGATTGAGTCAGAAGATGCAGGTCCAAATGCTGACTCTGACAATGACTTGATGAAATTCTCATATCCTTGTTCTCTATCGATTTATTTTTACATGAGCGCATCCCTTTGCTGTTATTGACAACAAGTTTTGTTATTAGAATTTTTCAAGCAGAAGACAAAGCTCAGAAAGTGACTGCAGGGATGATCTTATTTTGGTTCACTTAGATTTTTTTTAATTTTTTTTTTTACTTAGATTTTTAACAAATACTATGTGACTTATTTTATGACAGATCTTGAGACTGGTATTGGTCTCAACTCTATGCGCCATTAGAGTGAACGTCTAAAATCCTATCCATACGTATTTACTACATTCTCATGCACATATTGGCTACGTGGCAGTACTTTCTAGAAGGATACAGTGTTTTGATGCACACTCAAGAATATATTTATATCACCACATTTTTTTTATATTTTATTTTTTTATACTTTAATTTAATGAAAAACTTGAAGTAATAGGTTTAACTGTTTAAAATGATCATTATGGGGGCTCCTGGGTGGCTCAGTCGGTTAAGTGCCCGACTTTGGCTCAGGTCATGATCTCACAGTCTGTGAGTTCGAGCCCCACATCGGGCTCTGTGCTGACAGCTCAGAGCCTGGAGCCTGCTTCAGATTCTGTGTCTCCCTCTCTGTCTGCCCCTCCCCTGCTCATGCTCTGTCTCTCTCTGCCTCACAAAAAATGAATAAACGTTAAAAAATAAAATAAAATTATCATCATGTCCTAAACATTTTTGAAGTAAAAGTTAATAATGAAAGTACAGTCTGAGGTTGTGCTCTTTAGCAGTTTTTGGCAAAGAATGTGTGGGTTTACCCACAATTTCTATCTTCTGGTATCTGCCTCAGAAATAAAATGCTTCCCTCTAATGCTGATAAGATATTTACAATATCATGTTGTAACTATCACCTTTTCTATTTTTAAAATGCTTATTCATTTATTTTGAGGGAGAAAGAGTGAGCACATGAACAGGGGAAGGGGAGAGAGAGAAAGAGGGAGACAGAGAGAATCCCAAGTAGGTTCCACGCTGTTAGCGCAGAGCCCCATGCGGGTCTCAATCCACGAACCCTGGGATCACGACCTGAGTGGAGATGGAGAGTTGGATGCTCAGCCAGCTGGGCCACCCAGACGTCCCAGAAAACTCTACTTATTTTTTAATTTTTAAAAAATATGTATTTATTTTTGAGAGTGAGAGCACGAGTGGGGAGAGAGAGACACACACACAGACTCCGAAGCAAGCTCCAGGCTCCGAGCTGTCAGCACAGAGCCCGACGCGGGGCTCGAACCCACGAACCGTGAGATCATGACCTGAGCCGAAGTCGGCCGCTCAACCGACTGAGCCCCCCAGGCGCCTCAGAAAATTCTTAATATTAACTTTCTTTTACAGACATGCAAACAGACTTAGAGATGGAAGCTAAACGCCCCTCACGGGTTAGTGGCAGAGTTGGGTTTTATACCCAGCCCCCCGGCTACATGCATCACTCCGTCCGCCCTATCATGCTTTGCTGTCTTCCGTTTCTCCCATCCATTGCTCCACGGATGCACGCCAGCACACCACAGCTGTGTGAGCATCCACTTTCTTAGCACGGTTTTGCGAACTCTCCTTGTATCTGCTCATTCATTGGCGGCACGTAGATTGGTTTGTCTGCCAGAGTTGTGCGTTTTGCATCGGACTTAGACTCCCAGAGAGAACGGTTAGGAGTGTTCTCTGCAGCGGGCTATTCTCTGGAACTACATAAATGCTTCTGTTAGCTTTAGTGATAGTATTAAATATTCATGATGAGAGGGAGAATAGATGTACAGTGCAACTCTTAATATACAGGAGCTATTTACTGAGCATGTAGTCTGCGCTAAACATTTTATACATGCTGTCTCAATTGATTATTATAACAACTTTTGTGTGTGCATTATTACTTTCATTATATAAGTGTCTGTAAGACAAAAAAAAGGGCTCACACAGCTTAGGAACTTCCTCTAAGCCACATGGTAAGTAGAGCCAGGACTCATTTTTATGTCCTCAGAACTTATGCACTTCACATTTTGTTTTAAATTATGTAACAACAATTGTCGCATGCCAGATATGTTCAATGTTTGAAAATATGATGCCTAATAATAAAATAAATACTTTGAATGCATCACCCCCAAAATAAGAATATTACTAATAACTTTGTTCTTAACTCTACTCACTTTCTCTTTCCGACCCATTTTTTGCACCTCGTCCAGGAAGTTAACTGCTATATTAGATTAGTATTTCTCATTCCTTTGCTTTTCCAAAAAAATAAAAATAAAAGAACTTATAAAGTGTGAACCATACGTGTCAATATCATTATAATTTACTGCTTAGTTATGCTTTCTTGTAAAGTTATAAAAGTGTCAACATGAGTATTGCCTTTTGCTACCGATTGGATTATTGGTAAGCAAAGACTTATTCTGAAGGCATCTGTGGTAGTGAAGAGGTTCAGAACAAGCCTCCCCAAAATGTGCCACTTTGGCATTTGGATGATTTTGAGCTGAAGACACTCAAGGCCCAAAACACTCAAGAATAACTTTTTATCTCCCCTTTAACTGCCTCTAATTTTAGAAAGAGGGCCTGGTTTAGGAAGATAACTGTCACCGGAGATAACTACAGAACACGTGGGTTAACTATGGTAAAGTGGGGTGGTGGGGGGCAGAGCTTGGCAGGGCCTGTTTGTTCAGATTCCTCTCTGGGTCCCATTGTCTCTGCATGACATGGCCAATTTGCTTATCCTATTTTCCTGTCTTCCTTCCCTTTGAAGCCAGCTTTTTAGCTCAGAATGGCAAATAAACTTCAATTGTCTGTCTTTGAGCCTCTCATGTCTTTGCAGAGCTCCCATACATACAAAACTGAATTTTGTTTTTCCCCTGTTAAATCTGTCTTAGGTCAATTTAATTAACAGACCAAAAGAACCTAAAAGGGTAGAGGGAAAAAACATCCTCTCCTACAGTGGAATATACTTCTCCAGTCCACTCCTTTGGGGCTTGGTCATGTGACAACTTTGAACAATGGAATGTTAATGAACTTAAAGTCCTAGGGTGGTTTGTCTTAGCTCTGGACCGTAATGTTCCATGAAGAAGACATACCCAGGTAGTTGCTATTCTGTTAGCCTGGATCTGAGAACCAGAGATGTGCAGCAGACCTAGACCACCCTAACTTGGGGTCGTGCCCAGACAGTGAACACAGATGCTCAGACAGCCCAGACTCTATTGGCCGTGAGGTAGTCAATCTGAATATGTGCGATATTGTGATTTATAAGAAATACATATTTGGTCATTCAGATGACCAAAAAGTATTTCTCATATGCATTTGTCTTCCCCGTGCATGATTCCTAGCTCACAGCTCCCCAAATCCTTGGAATTTCCTTCTTGAGCAGTAAGAGCAATGGGAACATTATATTTCAGAATATTTGTCTCTTGTCCTCTAATCCCGAAAGACTTCAGTCATACAGGTGAAATTGGTGTCTTGTTATTCATAACGAGCCCTTTTCTGCCACCACTGGGTTTATGTATTGCGGTGACTTCTGGAAAGCCCCTAAGGGAACCAACCAAGATGAGAGGGTTGGAACTTTCAGTCCCACCGCCTGATTCCACCTACAGCCCCTCCTCTTCCCACCCCCCTCCCACCCCTTGGGTGCAGTCCAAAAGTCACCTCAGTAACATAACACAAGATGCCTTTGCTGTTCTCATCACTTGCTAAGGGTTTGAGGAGCTAGTTCTGTGCCACAAATTAGGCGAAGATCAAGTTTATATTTGCTGTTCTAAATCACAATATTAGGGGCGCCTGAGTGGCTCGGTTGGTTGAGTGTCTGACTCTGGCTGAGGTCATGACTCACAGTCCGTGGGTTCGAGCCCCGTGTCGGGCTCTGTGCTGACAGCTCGGAGCCTGGAGCCTGCTTCAGGTTCTGTGTCTCCCTCTCTCTCTCTTCCTCTCTCTGTCCCTCTCCCACTCTCACTTTGTCTCACTCTGTCTCTCAAAAATAAATAAATATAAAAAAAATTTTTAAATCACAATATCACCTTACTGAATAAATTTCTTTAATAATTCTGAAATTATTTACTCTAAAAAATTCTTCTAGACATGGTTTTGGAAGTTATTTTTTTTTTAATTTTCAGATTTATTGAAGTGCATTTTTATATTATTCTCATTAAACTTCAATGTTTGTTAGATATGTACATAATACGTACATGATATGTACGTGATAATTTCCATTTTAATGTGCAATATTTTCAAAATCATTTAGTTTTTAATAGTTCAATTTCAAATTTTATCTTTATTTCTTCAACATGCGTTATCTAGAATTACTTCTATGATATCTGCTTTTTATTTGTTTGTTTTTAGTTACTGACATCTGATTTAATTGATTTGACTCAGAAAATGTCGTTGCCTGTTTCTCAAGCAACAAATATTCATTGAGTGCCTATTATATGGCAAGTATTTACCTTAATACATGCATATGCTAGTGAGAAACTTTGCCTTCATGGCACTTACATTCTGTTGATATGGGTAAATGTTCAGAATAATTTATTAGCTTCATGCTTTTATTATTTGACAACTTTTTGGCTAATTGAAAATTTTACATAAATAATTCAAATTTTTGGCTAATATTCCCTTATGTATCTTTTTTTTTTCCCTTTTCATTAGCTTCCATTTCTGTGTACATCTTTGGGGATTAGCTTCTTATATAAAACCTATAACTAATCTTTTAAAAATCTATTCAGACAACCTCTTTTTCTCAACTTAGATCAATTACATTTGCTGTAATTTAATAATAAATTTGAACGTATGCTTTACTATACATATTTTGAATGTATTTTGCTGCTTTAGGATAGACCTTTATTGCTTTTTTTTGTGGGTTGTTTCAGTGTTTTTCTGTCTTCTTTCCAGTTTGGGAGTTATAAAAACTGTTTTAATTTCCTAACAATAATTCTTCAGTGTTTTTCTCATGAACTTAAGGGAATATAAAGTGTGCATATTAATCAGATTCCTAAGCAATAAGTCTTTTAGAATACAAGCTCAAGTCAGACCCTCACTGCTCTATATTCTTTTTCATTTAATATAATTTATTGTCAAATTGGCTTACATACAACACCCAGGGCTCATCCCAACAAGTGTCCTCCTCAATGCCCAGCACCCATTTTTCCCTCTCCCCCGTGGCCCCATCCACCCTCAGTGTGTTCTCTGTATTTCAGAGGCTCTTGTGGTTGGCCTCCACCCCTCTCTGTTTGTAACTATTTTTTCCACTTCCCTTCCCCCATGGTCTTCTGTTAAGTTTCTCAAGATCCACATATGAATGAAAACATATGATATCTGTCCTTCTCTGACTGACTTATGTCACTCAGCATAATATCTTCCAGTTCCATCCAAATGGCATGCTGCAAATGGCATGATTTCATTCTCATTGCCAAGTAGTATACCATTGTGTATATAAACCACATCTTCTTTATCCATTCATCACACTGCTTTACATTCCATTGTTCTTCAGCACTTAAGTTTTACCCTGTTTTGAGGCCCTATTAATTACACACAAGCTTTATTAGTTTGTAATAATGATGTTTGCTTATATTTACGTGTTTGCTTTTTTGGGTTTACTTTTTCTTAATTTTTCATATCCTTTCCTCCTTTTCCTTTTCTTGGCTCTTTTGACATTTATTTTCCTTTATGAAAGCCTAGTAATGCAATAAAAGCATCATTTTACTCAGGGTCCATTTGGGGTCAAGTCCTCTACACTACTGTAAGTAGAAATTTAACGGTTTCTGTTATGAGATTTTAAAATAAGTACTGGTTTGCCTGGTTGATATACTGGGCACCTAGGTTTTGTTACAAGAAAAGGATCCGTAGCTAAAAATAAGAAACAATTATGGTCTAAAAATCACTGCAACAGACAATTCTGCGTACTTGTCAGGCGACTTGCAATGGAAAGAGGGAATAAAAGTGCGTAGCTTCAAATTTAGTCTGCTAAATTTCTTATGAAAAATTATTTTTGTTAGATTTCCACTTCCGTGCTTTAGTTTTAAGTGTCCTGAATCAGCTTTGATTTTCTGCACTCAGGGTTATCTTTTGTTTTCAGCTTTGCGGAGGTGTGGTGGGCATTGTATGTACTTACATTGTGCAATGTGTTTTTTTTAAAGGTGGGCAATGTGATGATTTAATCTATGTACACATTGTGAAATCTTTGCCATAGCCAAGTTGATTAACACGTTCTTCACCTCACATGGCTACCATTTGTATCTACTGTGAAGACAGTCTTAATCCAGGATAAAGCAGCCATTGACAGAATAAATAACTTTATATGTATTAAAATTGTAGAGGTGTATTACTCACTGACTGTGGGCAATAATAGAGCCCCTTTGAAAGGTGAAGCCATATGCTTATTTTTTACTTAGGATTTGGGCAGCATTGTGTAATATATACAAAAGCTATACTCAGAGAGGGGTCTTTTCTTCCTGTTTGAAAATAAATCTGAAAAAGTTTCAGCACTTTCAGCATTTATGTTTTTAACCCCTAATTGCATGCCTCAAAAAGATCAAGCAGGAAAAAAAAAAAAAAAAAGAGCAATCAGTAATCTAAGTTAATTCTCCTACAAGGGAACTTTTTTTTTTTTTAAATACAATATCAGGGGGCGCCTGGGTGGCTCAGTCGGTTAAGCGTCCGTCTTTGGCTCAGGTCATGATCTCGCGGTCCGTGAGTTCAAGCCCTGCGTTGGGTTCTGTGCTGACTGCTCAGAGCCTGGAGCCTGTTTCAGATTCTGTGTCTCCCTCTCTCTCTGCCCTTCCCCCGTTCATGCTCTGTCTCTCTCTGTCTCAAAAATAAATTAACGTTAAAAAAAATTTTTTTTAAAAAATACAATTTCAGTTTCCCAAGATGATGGGTTTGTTTGTTTGTTTGAAATTACATATTACCATAAACTTGATGCTATCACTAAAGGGATTGTGAGTTACGACTTTTTGGTTGCCTTTGTTTTTAAAATAACCTATATTTTAAGAGCATTGACCTGAGAATCAGTAGACGAGTTATACGTGTTTTATAAACTGTTGGGAGAGAGTATTTGTAGTAACTTAGAAAATAAGCAAGGTAACTTGGTTTTTTGTATTGTTTTACCTGTTTGCTTTTGTTTTCATTCTCCTATCACAGGAACATTCTCAATCTCTGTTTCTAATGAGAAAATATAATCTAACTACAGGTATGATTAAGAGAACCTATGGCAACTCATTTCATAATGTTAATATAAAATGCAATTGTTTTCTTAGTATGATGCATCCAAATGAAAGAAATGTTCAGAATGAATAACTTTTTTCATTGTCGAAAAAAGAAAGACTGTAAAGTTTGAATAAACAACGACATGGATGAATCAGCTAACCTTATATCCATAAGTTTATAGCTGTATATTCTGTTTTAATATTAATGTACCTCTCATATACTAACAGCTATGTATTATGTTTGAATATTGATATACCTCTAATATACTATTGTAGATTTTCCTGGTATTTCTAACATCCATCATGACATTTACCTCAACTAAAAGCAGTTTAATAATTTTGGCCAAACTTGCTGAGATTCCTGTAGACATTATATTACTTATCTATTGCTACATAACCCATTACCCAAAAACCTCATTGCTTAAGACAGCAGTATTTATTCGCCCATAATTTCTGTGGGTAAGGAATCTAGACACAGATTAACTGGGTCCTCTGGGTCTCTTTCATAACTGCAGTCAAAATGTTGGCTGGTGGTCAGTCGAGTCTTGACTGGGGAAAGATCTGCTTCCCAGTTCACTCATGTGGCTGTTGACAGGATTCAGTTCCTTCTATGCCACTGGGGCCTCCGTTCCTGGTCGGCTGTGGCTGGAGGCCATCCGCACTCCATTACCATGTAAGCCTGCTCTCCACAGGAGCAGCTGGCAACATGGCGGCTGGTTTCATGGAATCAAGGAGAGCAAAAGCAACAGAGAGAGCGTGCGAGTGAGATGGAAGTCAAAATCTTCTGTAACCTAAGCTTGGATGTAGCATCCCATCACTTTTGCCATCGTCTGTTGTAACAGGTCGCAAGGCCCAGCTCACATTCAAGAGGAGGAGATTACACAAAGATGTGGGTGTCAGGAGGCTGGCGTCCCTGGCAACCAACTCAGGAGCTGCCGACCAGACAGGAGTTATGATGCTTCACCAAGCATTCCGTAGGGCTGTAAATTTAAAATCACAGCACAGTTTAGTTTGCATAATACCAATCATTCGCTAAAAATAAAAATCAGTTCAAACATCTAGATGTTACCCAATTAGCTGAATCGAATCCTGTGAATTTTTTAACAGATGGACTATCTCTCTGTTTACTATGGGGATAGCGGGCAATTTACCTTCAAATATTATGATGGGCTAATATCCAGGTATGGTGGGATTACCAAATTCCTATTGGAAGTAAAAACTACTACATAGTCTTGCAAATGCCCCCAGTTGGAGGGGCTTGATTGAAAAAGACATTTACCCAGTACATGCCAGTACTCTGATAATGCTCACTTGACGTATCTAGGACAAGTAAGTCCATTATTGTTTTTTTTTTCTTTAGGTTGTACATCAAGAAAACAATTATCTTATTTGCCTCCTTTATGTCAAAATACAGGAGATCAACATCTTAATTAACTTCACTCCTAGTAGGAATTATCAACTAAAATTTCCTGGCCTTTTTTATAATGGTTATGTATCACATAGGAAGGTGTTCATTTTTACATATCATATTTATATTATCTAGCATTATATACATAATAACCTATATATTTGTAGTCCATTTCCATCAGTCATATTTTTGTAGCAATTAATTAGTTTCCTTTTTTTGAAATTCACTTTTGGCCTGTAAATAGAATTATTAACATATTAAATAACAAATGTGCTTATTATCCATCTTGAGCTTTTTTCTTTTGTTACTAATTTCTTTTAAGTGAATCCCAAATCCATTTCATCCAAATCTGCTCACTGATTTATATGTTGATGCTAAGTAAGTTTACTTTTGTTTTCTCTTAATCTCAGTTATTACTTTAATTAGTTTAAACAAATTCATTATGGAGAAATCAGTGAGGCCAACATTAAGTTTATAGTTAATAAAATGACTACAAAAGGAAAAGCTTAGCTGGTGAATCACGATTTAAATTTCTTGCTTCCTATTCCCATTGGAATAGCTGTGGCATCAGAAGATGGCAATAAGCCTCTAGTGCATCACATGGGGACTCTAGTTAATCATAGTGTATCGTGTATTTGAAAGTTGCTAAGACGGGAGATCCTGTGTTCTGCCCCCAACGCAAATTATTATCATTATCATTATCATTATCATTATCAATATTATTAATTATTATTAATATGTGAGGTAATGGATGTGTTAATTAGCTTGATTATGTTGTACACCTTAAATAAACATAATTTTCCTTTGTCCATTATACCGCAATCAAGCTGGTGGGGAAAAAGAAACACATAATCAAACTCTTCAAGAAGTGGTTACATACATATGAATCAGTAACATTCTTCCTATATTATTGGTTGCTTTTGCTAATGTCCCGCAAAATAAAAGGAACTATATTTGTATCTTATTTTCCACTTTTCTTAGGCCTTACACTTATATAAAATGAAATGATTTTGGGGGCGCCTGGGTGGCTCAGTCAGTTAAGCGTGTGACTTCAGCTCAGGTCATGCTCTCGCAGTTTGTGGGTTCAAGCCCCACGTTGGGCTCTGTGCTGACAGCTCAGAGCCTGGAGCCTGCTTCGGATTCTGTCTCTCACGCTCTCTGTCCCTCCCCCGCTCACACTTTGTCTCTCTCCCTCTCAAAAATAAATAAAACATTAAAATAAACAATAAAATAAAATGAAATGATTTTTTACAAATATCTATAATAAGATTATAAATTCATTAAAATATTTGCAGTCAAATAAAAAATAAAATCAAGGTATGACCATGGTAAAACATTTCAGTAGAATTCTAATTTCTCACTGAAAAAATATTTCTCTAACCATGACATATTTTTCAAGGCTTTTTAGATTCTGATTGTATATTACTGTTCTAGTACTGTCTTCCTTTGTTTGTACATAGTTAATATACAGCAGCCTTGCTTTGGTTTTCAATAACCGAAGAATATTCCAATGGCAGTCAAAATGTATTAAGTTCCCACTGGGAGAAGAATATCATGTTGGGTAGTTTTTTTTTTCTTTAATGTTTTATTTTATTTTTGAGGAGAGAGAGAGAGCGGGGGGTGGGCAGAGAGAGAGGGAGCCACAGAATCCAAAGCAGACTCCAGGCTCCGAGCTGTCGGCACAGAGCATGTTGGACAGTTTGTAATCTTAGTCACAAAGTTAGAAGAAGACTGGAACTCTGATGTTGAATGACTGTATAAAGAAAAGAAAATTAAGATACTAAATTTCCTTACATATATATATATATATGATGTATATATACATATACATCATATATATATTTATAATCTCACTTGTTTAAATAGTTGTAAGATCAAAAATATAAGAACTTTGAGCAATAGAATAATAACTTACTGGGAAGTGTATACTTAACAATCTATAGGAAATTACAGTGACATTTGAATAGTGTATACTTAACAATCTATAGGAAATTACAGTGAGATTTGAATAAACTCAGTAATACTGACAGAGAGAAATGTTCACTTGAACCGTCTGCAGATAATCATTATGAAAAATAGTTAAATATTATTTAAGGCATCCAAAGCAGAAATAAAAATATAAATTTTATTTAAGAAATACTGCCATTGGGGGGCATCTGGATGACTCAGTGGGTTGAGTGTACAACTTCAGCTCAGGTCATGATCTCCTGGTTTGTGAGTTCAAGCCCTCTGTTCTCCTCTCTCTCTGCCCCTCCCCCACTTATTCTCTCTCTCTCTCTCTCAAAAAATAAACAACAAAAAAAAACATTTTTAGAAAAGTAAGAAATACTGCCAGCGGAAGGTGTAAGGATCTGACCTAAGTACCACTGCTTACCCCCCAGGGCTTTGAAGGTAAAACAACCAAGGCAGCTTGGTCGTTTAATTTGAAAAAAAAAAAAAAAAAGCAAAACAGAAAATCTGAGCTCAAGACTAATGGATCAGCCAAAATAGAAAGGGAAAAATCCTGGCAGCAAGAGGACTACAGAAGGAGTAAGACTCAGATTACAAAGACCAAATTCTGCCCACATCATTGCTGAAGGTAATCTAAGTATGTGCAGGAAAACAATAGGGGATCTGGTGGAAAAGTAGGCAGAAACCAAAATAAAATCTATTCTCAAAAGAATTGCATCAGGCAAGATTTGTAAATTTTCTGCTTCACAGAGTAAAGCTTAGTAGACAGCTAAAGTCATATGTGCTTGAACTGTCAGAGGATATTGTCCAAGGCTGCCGAAGCAGCTGGAGATTAATTGGACATTCCTAGAAGCAAAGAAACAGAGGGCGAGCCCATGTATCTGAGTGTAATCGCTGCTCCAAACCTTGGCTGACCACCAGATTACACAAGGGCCAGGCTAAAAATACAATGGTAGGAAGACAGGAGAGAGAAGAGGTGTCTATGCCCATGAGAGAGACCGTTTTCAGATGGCATCTAGGTGAGTTAACTGTGAATAGAATAGGAAGCATCAACGGTTAGAATACTAGAAGACAATTAAAGGTCACGAAACTTTATTAGCAATGATGTTCATTTTTTCCCCAAAATTCCTAGACATCTAGAGGAACTTAGAAAAAGAAGATGTAGGGGTTGATTAAATAAGCTGCCTAATTTATAAGGCTACCATGATGTATTCCCTGACTCTGTACCAAAACTCCGGAAAGATGGGTCCAGAACTCGGTTTTGGGTAATATTAACATAACATTTATGAACTGAGGAGACAAAGAGTATTTTTAACAGATGATGCCCAGCAGAAGTTGCTCAAGGGGAAACTTTTGCTCCCGTCAGGCAAATCAGATTTGATGGTTGTATTGAGAAAGACAAAAAATAAGAAAAAATTGGAAGTGATACAATGCTCCATAAGTTAAAGGCTTGAAATTATCTGTTGGGTTGAAACAGGAACAGTGATTCCAACGCTAAATGATTCCAGAAAATTATGAATTTTATACAAATAGTATTTTGTGCTTCACTTGATAATATGTGGGGAAATTTTAGACGATCAGTATGGTTTGGAAGACAGGAGGTTTTTAACTTTTGCCATATTGCAAGTGTTCTTTCTCCCATAAAATAATGAGATGTATACAATTTCACAATTTTTATCCTTAGAGCCTGGAAGTAGCTAGCCCTTAGACACAAGCTGCTTACTCTTCAGGGCTTAGATTAAGGAAAAAAATAGTCAGATGTCAAACATCTCTCCCCAAAATCGGCATAAAAGATCACAGACAGGTCAATTCCCCCACAGAAGCAGGTCCCAGGTCCTGCCACTGGAGCTCTTTGGCTGCCCCTCCGCAAACTGTGGATTTTCAGATACACAATGAAAACACCAGAGAAAACCTCACTAAAAGGAAAATTTGAAGTCAATGCAGGTAATTAGTTCTTAATTTTACCCAGTAGAATATTTACCACGGAATGAACACTGGAGGTCTTCAGCACGAATGTGCTCTCTCCTCTTACTCTTCTGCTTTATAGACAGGATGAACATCTTGGCCATTGGACTTTGGTTCGCTTGGTGAGTCATGCTTTGGCCAGTGTGATGTAAGTTATGGTACTCTACACCACACCCCAGCAGAAGCTTGATGTGTTCCCAAAGTTTGGAGACTCTCTGGGCCTTGTCCACTCCTCCCCCTGCTCCCCATCTCAGCTTTTCCTTCGGCCGTGAGGAAGCCACCCACGGTCCCCTGTAAAGGGAGCAAGACACAAATGTTTGTTGTGGCAAGCCCTGATTTTGAGGTCTGTTCGTTGCTGTGGTAAAGGTTCGGAGGAATGGTTGTTGCGAGATCTCCATCCCGTCGTGCCTTATATTTTCATTTCACTGTTCTTGTAAATCTCAATTATTTAGAGTGCGAGAAAGAAAAAAGAAAGCAAAGCAAATTATTGGAAACACACTCCCAGTTCTAGGAGAAGAAAAGGGAAATAGAGTTGGAAGGATTAAATCACCCACAACAAAAGTACACTTGGCTAAACCTTTAAACATCTGCTAGGGTGGAAATTGGCAAACGTTTTTGTACTTACTCTGCTACATCAGGTAAGGTCACATGAAAGACAACCATTTCTCCCGGTCCCTCTGATCCTCCTGATAAGGATAGGCCCCAGAAATCAGTGTACCCCAGCATTAATCAAAACTCCCGCAGAGGGTATCTGTCTTGCAATCTGTGCCCGAGATCTATCCTCTCTCCCTTTCTCTTTGTGCGTCTCTGTCTCTGTCTGTCTGTCTCTCTCTCTCTCTCTCTCTTTCTCTCCTCCTCTCCTCCCAACATCAGGACCTCACAAAGTCTCCTTATTGCTGGGTCCCACCCACGCCCCTCAGCATATGTCTGAGTGAGTCATAAACAGATGAATTACCTGTGATCACAGGATTCAGTGTCATATGTTTTGACATTATTCTCTTAAAAGAGGAGAGAGAAGCAGTTGTTGGTCTGACATCACAAGAGAGTATTCTTCTCTTCCTCTCTCCCCCTCCTCATCATGTACCAGAATCCATTCCCATATTACGGGCCAAACTATCATGGTGACCACCAAGAACACCTAAGGGAAACAAATGGCTACAGGTAGAACTTTAAATGAGAGGACTAAGGATGTTAAAAATCTCCTCAGAAAAGCAATGGTAGCTATTTTGAATGTGTGTGTGCTTGTGTATGCATACATATGTCTGATTTTCTGTGTGTGGGGGTGTGTGTGGGGCGTGTGTGTGTGTGTGTGTGTGAGTGCGTCTGCAAGTGTTTGTGCAGGAAGTACTTAGGTGCTTAAGGATAAAGGCACTGGCCTCGAGGAGCCTGAATTCAACTCTGGGCTCCATGATTCCTCACTGTTGGGAGAACGAGTATGTTACCCATGGTTCTGACTCACTCTCCTAATCTGAAAAAAAAATGAAAATGATAGTGTTACACACTGCTTAGGTTATTTGAGGATTAAATAAGTAAATACACATAAAGCAGTTAAACAAAGACAAGCACTCACTAAGTTCTTTGTAGGTAGTAATAACTATTTGGAGACATTTTCCATCTTGTGGAAAATTTATCTGAGAGTCACAGCATCACCCGTGAAGCTAGTACCAGAATAGTTAATGCACTCACGGAATAGAGTCACCACCTCCCATTAACATTTTGGGAGGACACAAAGTCACCTATAGAAAGTCATGGAATGGGTACCACCTTGTACTGCCGGGAAACACAGACAAGGCTGCTTAGACTACATCTTGTCTGGCCAAAATTATATTTATAGCATCTCCTTCAACTCAATTTACCAAGACAAAAATCTACCTGGAGTTTTCAGTCAGTATCCTACTCAGTGTAAAGGAGGTACATTTGGCTGGAGTATCCTCTGTCTGCAAAATATTTTTCAAGAACCTGCAGGAGGTGACCCTGGATTCAAGTATTCAAGATCATAGCTGTGTCCTCGTAAGAGACACAAGTAACAGTTATGAATCTTCCTGTCTGTGTTATCATCCAGCCCACATTCCATATGGGGCTTATTAAAGACTTTGTCAAGTGCATTACTGGTTTAGAAATATATCATTCTAAATGCTAATGTGGGTGCAGTAAGAAAGATACTTTCACATAACTGGTGTAAGTGAATATGGCTACGAACTTTGGAAAGTAATTTGGCAACCTGAATTAAGGGTCGTAAATTATTCATACCGCATAAATTCCACTTCTAAAACTATATTCTAAGGAAATAACCAGAGAAATTGACAAGTATGTTAATAACAACATTATTTATGAAAGCAAAGATGTGGAAAAATTCAATGGTCATTAATAGGAGTGGAGTGAATGCATTATGGTGTAGTCATAGATAAAATATTTTGTAGAAATAGCAACTATAATTTTAAAAAATTAATGAATTGGAAAATGCTTATGAAGTAAGGGTACTTGTAAAGAGAATCGAGACCAAACAAATATAAAGAGTTAATTTATATATAATATAATATTGTATTATTATATTATAATATAAACTATATATATAGTTTATATATAAATAAATATATATAGTGTATATATATATATATATATATATATATATATATATAGTAAACTATACATTATCCAGTAAGAGAGAAGCAGATCTTGGAAAACCAGATAGTAGCATATTAAAAGTACTTACATCTCAATTCCTGAATTCTGAATATTTTTTTCTTCTTTATATGTATTTCCTTTTTCCAAATTTGGGGTCATGTAGCTTTGTTGTTTTTTTTTTTTTTTTTCAGAAAAAAGTAATAGTTTTAGAACTTTGCTGAAGTTCAGATAGATAAACTCTGTGATGGTGGGTTAGACTATCCATTTACAAGCAAATTATAATTTGAAATGAGGTTAATCTTCAAGAAATCTTTATTCTAATGAAATTCCTTTTGGTGTCTAGTAACCTTTTCTTTTAAGGGCTTAACAACTACTCACTTGAAATAGTTTCCCCATGGTTCTACACTAAGTGCCTGGGTCTGATTTTACAGTGTCTGCCTCCAATAGAAACATATTTCCCTGTCAACTCATACCTCACATTGTTTATTAAACAAGATAGTTTTTGTTAATATTTCTCTTTTTTTCTTACCCAGCATTTTCATTATTTTTATTCTATTCTTTATAAAATACATAAACATAAGGTAAAGATATTTATTTGGGGTTGCTTTTACAACTGTCAGTAGTTTATGCATAATAATCTTTAAAGCAAAAGAATGTACTTCAAAATGCATTCACTTTTCTCTTGGTTAGTTCTAGTCTGATTACTGCCAAACTTGTTGGGATATTTGAAAATTCTAAAAGGTAAAATGGCAATGTTCTAGATTGTTTCTCTTAGTTATTTTTAGCAACAACACATTTCTGAAGAAATCTGAAGCTGTACCCGGGCATACCATGTAGGAGGACAGAGGGGGTCTTCTCAAGGGACAAAGAAAAACAACTTGGAGTTCCCACTCTCATCTCAATTAGCACAGTACCTACCACTGGGCTGCCTAGAGATACCACCAGGAGACCGCAAGTTTGTAAGAGCACAGTAGGAAATCAATATGCTAGAGTATTCTGTGCATATGTAACACCAGATTTTTGCTATTTCACATTTGACAATAAGAAATTTCACTGTTCTGCTTTGTACCATCAGATAAAGACATATTTCACTCTTTGCCTCCTCCTCTGCTCATCCATTATTTCTTTTGTTTTTTAATTTTTTTTAATGTTTATTTATTTTTGAGAGAGACAGAACGTGAGTGGGAGAGGGGCAGAGAAAGAGAGGGAGACACAGAATCTGAAGCAGAATCCAGGCTCCAAGCTGTCAGCACAGAGCCCGAGGCAGGGCTCGAACACACGCAGTGTGAGATCATGACCTGAGCCGAAATTGGATGGTTAACTGAGTGAGCCACCCAGGAGCCTCTAGAATATATTTTTAAAATAAAATCCTCCTTATTATTTCATAAAAGCAAAAGCAATGTTATCACTTTTCATTAGCCAAAATTTTATGTATATTTTATTTTTTAGGTGTTTATTTATTTACTTTTGAGAGATAAAGAAAGAGACAGGGAGGGAGAGGTAGACAGAGACTGAGACAAAGAATCCCAAGCAGGCTCCGCACTGTCAGCACAGAGCCAGATGCAGGGCTCAAACTCACAAACCGTGAGCTCAGGACCTGAGCTGAGCTCCAGAGTTGGATGCCTAACTGACTGAGCCACCCAGATGCACCTTCATTAGTTAAAAAGCAATACTGCCAACAGCATTCTCGAAAATAGCAAAACTGAAAATAATTAAAATATCCCTAAACAGGAAAGACAATGATATAGGAACATAATGAAATATTAGGTAGCAGTCAATACCCACCACAGCTCTAAGTGGTAATATGGATAAATCCTAGTAAAGTAAAATTAAGCCACACACTCTGAAAAAATGATATGTGACATAATGCACTTTTAAACATGTCAAAAACAGCTAAGACATCAACCTGCGTCTGAGCAATACCTAGAGATAAAATAAAGCCCTATAAAATAAAGTAGATAAGGAAATGATAATCATGAGATTCAGGAAAATACTTAATTCAGGTTAAGGAGGCAGAGCAAAGGATTAGGAAGCCTTTGATAAGTTGCGGGCGAGTAAATATGCTGTTTTAGGAGCTTTTACAGAAAGTAGCGTATTGAATAAATGAATAAATAAACGTGGACCGCATCTGAACCAAAAGCAAGACTGTTTCGAGAACCAAGATTTACTATTACTCTGTTGTTATCCAATCTTCTTAATATATACAAACGATACATTATTACAAAGTGTGCTTACAATTTTAGGCAGAGAAATGGGGTTAACACATTTTGAGTAATTTTCATCAAATATTATGGAACATTAAAGCGTGGAAGTTCTGTTGAATGGAAATATCTCCTGTCACCTCTATTTTATATTTCAAATAATATTTTAGAATCTATTACCTACATCATTCCAAAGGGTTCTGGTGCTGTAACGGGTGAGGCACATTTTCTTCTCGAAGGTAGACAAGACAAGGGGCAATAAAGGTCACCGGTGAGAGGTGAGCTTTAGGGTCAGGTGGCTATAATGAGAGGCGGGCATGAGAAATCAGAAGAGGATGGGTCTACTTGGTGGTCTCTCCAGCCCCATTATTCATGACCGTGACTCTGAAAATGGCTTTTCAGTTTAGATGACTGTCAAAGCCAACATTTTATTCCGCCTAGATCAGATGATATTGAACACAAACTGAGAATTGGTAATTTATGCACCAGAGACATGCTCGAGAATTATGAGCAAGGTGACCTGACGGTATTTTCTGAATAATTGGCTCTCTCACTTCCTAGGAAATTTCACCTTTATTACCTCAGCATGATACTTTCCATTTTAGAGCTCATCAGAGTGGGCGCACCAAGAAGTTTGCTAGTAGTTTGCTGCGCATGCCCTAAAAAATCACGCCATTCAAGAAAGAAAAATGATAAATGTATTCTTCATGTACCCAAATTCTATTAACATAAAATGATCCTGACTGAACTACTTCTCTTTTGATTGTGATTATAACTATAAATAATAGAATTTCATTCCTCCATTGGATTGGCTCTCGGCAGAAACTAAGGTTCTCTTTCAAACCAGCCTACGCTGACGGTAGGACTTGATCAGAATTGCTGTGCATTACCAAGATGGATTCTGTTCTACCACGGCTTTAACAATAGGAAAATGCCACATCCGACGAGTATGACTAAGGTCAAGACTTTTTTGCAATACGATTTCATATTTTAGGAGCTTTCTAGTTCCCTTTTAGCCCAGTAACTACATATTACCTTTGTTGTCAGTAGTATTTTTGTGCAAATTTAAAATACGAACAACCTGAGCATGCTATACTCACCTTGAGAGCTGTATGTGGTTCAATTTTCTTTTACAAGTTATCAGCGAAATGCCATTAACTACAAACATAGCTGAAATAGATATATCTAATTGCTTCGATATATACGTATGTTTATTTTTTATTTTTATGATATTTTTAAAGCAGAAAATAACTAATGAACTTATTGGCAATTCCATCCGTTCAGATATTCAGACCGAAACTTCCAGTAACTTTTTAAAGAACTTCTGAAGCTTTTGGTTGCTTATTATTATTATCACAATATACTCAAATACTGCAATTACTTAGAAAATGCCAAGGCTTAAATTTCTGAAATAAATCAATAACAATGTGCCTTGAATAGGTTGAGGAACAATTTTCAGTGCCCTCTGCTCGCTGCAAAGCATCTTTCTTTCAACAAGTTAGCATGCACCTTGAATTAAGTGTATGCACAATAATAAATGTATCCAGGTATATTTGGTAAAGAAGAACTCAATGTCAAAATTTTCTTCACTACTGTAGCCCCATATGAAACCATTTATGTGATACTCTTCTATCCATAATGTCAATTTCTCTGGGCTAAACACTCATTCAATTTCTTCTTTATCGTCCCTTCTCTGTTTTCATACCTCCCTCATCACCAGTCTTGTTGACCCTATCTCCAGAATATCATTCATGTGATTAGCACTTTATTGTGCGTGTTTGTAATGATATTAATATAGAGCCTCAGACACCTCGGGCATCCAGGACTTCCCTATGACACTCTGTGACATTTCTAAGATCCTGAGAGATGGGGCTTCTTCTGAGAATGTGGTCAGGCAGCAGGCTGGGGCCTGATTCAGACATTCTCTGGGGCTTACCTGACTCTTGGAGTATCCCGGCCCGTCCACTGCCTGCCTCTCCCATATCGACTCCCCCCACGCGCTCAAAGCCACCTAGAACACCTATGGGCTCCAGCTACACCCTGTTTGCAAAACATAAAATAATCTTAGCTAAAACATGTTGAAGATAAAATTGCATTTATCCCATGGTAACACTGTCGAGTCTGGCTCCTAACTAGCTTCCTTGCCTCTAGATTTTCCTCTAATTTGCGGAAGATATATTTATTAGAAAAATCTTGTAAACTTGTTCATTTTACTCTGTCCCTCCTCAAAAAAGTTGTTTCAAAACCTGTAAACCCTTATATTGATGCCTCAACTCTTCAATCCACCATTCAAGGATCCTGACACGCTGTTCAGAAGGCACTACACAGCCATATGCCCAAGACATGTTCTCCAAGGAGTCCTTTCCTTCCTGTCAACTATCATCAAGTCTGTGACTTTGACCATTGACCATTGCCTTTAAATCATCTCTATTGTTCACGTGTCTAAATATTATTCACTCTCTCCTTATTTCACTTCCCTGAATATGTTTATTCTTTAAGATGAAGCTAAAGTCTCATGCTTTCAATGGAGAAACACCAGATAATCCTGTTCCAAACACACTGGTTAGCCTGGAAACACTTGCAGAGAAGAGGCTGATATACTTTCGATGTTTCATATTTTGTTTCCCTCGTAAGTTTTAATAATAGCCTTCCCTACTGTGTTCTAGTCTCCTAGAAGCTGCATTTATAATGGTGAACAAAACTTATGTGGCTCCTTACTTCATTGGGCTTCTGGTCACAACTTAATATACGAGATAATTTTCTAGCGTATGAAACAGATTTATTTGATTCCAAATAAGTTGAAAGCAAACAAGAAAGAAATCGTCCAGATTATCAACTCCATTTCCACTGGAAGTTCTTGAAGTTTCTTGAAGTTCAAGGGCAGTCCTCAGACTTGAATTATTCTTTATATAATAACAATCCATTTGAGAAAAATCACATTCTGTGCCGGTAACCTCAACTTGCAAAATAATGGTAAAAGAACAACAGGTAATGTAATAGAAAATTCTTCTATGGGATGTTTTCATGAAAACTATTAACTTAAAGGTAAACTTCTAGTTTCTAGTTTGAATTCATTATTTTGATTAATTTTTATGTAATTAATGATACAACATTAAAGCAATAAAAGCTGCCAAATTTATGACAAATTTCAGCTACTCATTTTAGCCACAAAAAGTTTTTAGCTTTTAATATAATTTGAATTATGTATACAAGGGAACTTTTTGAAAAGTAAACTGAAGATGGTTTATGACTGTTAGTAGTCTTTCTCAAAAAAAAAGAAGAAGAAGAAAGCAACAACCACCACTTGACTGTAGTTAAGCCACATAAAACTCTAATCTAAATTAGGAGTCAGCTGGTACTTTTCCAGTGGAAATGGAGTCGATAATCTGGAAGATTTCCTTCTCGTTTGGTTTCTATGATTGTGCAGCCAAGTCCCAAAAGCTGTAATTTTAAGAACATTCGAAAAGCTTTTCTGACCTGAATGTCAGAAACTAGTCAAGCAAATAAATGTAACAAAAGGAAGCTGAGCGAAGAGGGAAAAAAATGGAATAGAAACTATTTTTAAATAATGTGAATGTATAAGAGAACATTTGAAGTATGGGTATCTTCTTTGACATGCTTCCTCGCAATGGAATACAGTTTGAAATGTATAGTTTTTGTAATTATTTATGTTCTTCCTAAGTCTATCAATATTAGTTAGCTAGGAATTTATAAATAATTCAAATAATGTTGGTATTGAGACGATGCACAAGATGAAATCAAATGATACTTAAATTGAGACACCTGTTCAACTTTTGATTGACATTTGATTACCAGCAGGTGGATATATCTGTCCTCCCTGGTGTCAAAACTCAGGTCATGTTAAAAAAAAATCAGGTCATGTGTCTTGTCCTTTAAAAACTTTTCAATTTTTTAAAACTTAGCACATTCTCAAAGGTCATGTAAAATGTGTATCATACAAGTATATATACAATCAAATATTTACCTGCTGATGTAAGATTTCTGATATAAGTATTGCCAATAAAATGAGCAACGGCTATCACTGATGACACATATATTACATGTATGAATACAAATTCTTATGAATGTCACATTGTCATGTCATGGTATATAAGATATACATAATACACACAGAAGAAAGAGTTTACCATTTATATTCTCATATCAGGAACAGAAAGAGGAAGCAATGCTTCTATCAACTTGAATATTAGCACACAACATTCAGTATAGCATTGCATCAAACTCTGTCATGAATCATCTGGCAACACTACTGATCAGGTGACATGTAAATAAAACCTAATATAATGACAATAATGTGTTTCTATAATGGGCACATAATAAGTAGTTTGGATAAGAATCAAGTCTTTATTTTTTGGTCTTACCTTACAATATTTTACAGTTGCAAAATGAGGAAAGAAAATGATCAATTCAATAACATGTGAGGACATTAATTTCACAAACGCAATCGAGTTAAAGAATTACATCCAACACGACCCAGGTGAGTTCTGTGTCTATATGATCTTAGTAGCATCCTCTCTAATTGAAAAATACACATGACACGTTTTATGAATTTTACCACTTTTTCCTACATCATAAATAAAACTTGCAACATTGACAGAATTTCCATTTATCAGCTACTAGGTAGAGGATCTACTCTATGGGTCTCTGTTTCTGGGATGTAAAATGGAAATAATAATAGCATGACTTCCTGGAGTCACCATTGATGAACAGCACCCAGGAAGTGCTTAGAGTGGGATCTGGCCTATAAGAAACAAAATCAGTAAATGTTAGAAGTTGAATTGTTGATGCAAGAAAATGAAACTCAATATATTCATGATTGTCTTGCATGAAGCAACTAATGCTTCAATCACATACGGTGAAATTCTTTCTTTGCCCAACCTATTAAAGAGAGCAATTTAATTACTCTGTAGACATTTATTTTCCTTATATGTTCCCAAAATGCACTCTTTGACCTAAAACACAAATCCTGTAGACTGTTTTCAATATTTAGCATACTACTAGAAAACTAACACGAAAACCATGATAACATACAAGTGTATCTTCTTTACTCTAGAATCAACTTGATCGTGCCTGAGAGTCTCTAATTAGGTAAATGCGAAATATGCGAATGTTAATTTATACTTTGAGAATAAAGTACCATTTCAAGGATTGTCAAGATTTAACTTGAATACAGCTTTGTATGCCTTTATTCACTTATATTTTGTCTAAAACAAATGATAAGCATAACATCAAGCATGTCACATGAATTTTTATCCTTTAGCTAGGAAAATACAATGTTTTGGTCTACAAAATGTTTTTTTATTAAATTATTGCTGTCAAATGTATATATTTTAAAATTTTTTTAATGCTTATTCACTTTTTGAGATACAGAGACAAAGTGTGAGCAGGGCAGGGGCAGAGAGAGAGGGAGACACAGAATCCGAAGTAGGTTCCAGGCTCTGAGCTGTCAGCACAGAGCCCGATGTGGGGCTGGAACTCACGAACCGTGAGATCATGAGCTGAGCAAAAGTTGGACTCTTAACCGACTGAGACACCCAGGCGCCCCATAAATATTTTTATTATTTTTCTTGGCTAAAGCCTCATTGTTGGCCATCTGCTTCATCTCCAACCAGATGTTATTTTGAAGATACCCCATATATCTTAGTAGGTAAAAACTCACATCTAGGAAACAAAACCCTACCTAAATTTATTAAGACACAGTCCTTTATTCACTATTTCATGTATTGTAGGACGCCATCACTTAAGACTTTGTTGCCAGTAATAAGCTAGGGAGAGTATCAGAAAAACCATCTGTCTTGTGGCCCCCAAAATGGCCAGAAAACTTTTTCTTTTTCTTTTTCTTTTTATAAATGATTAAGTTTGACAAGTACAGGCGTAGATACAACATATTATACCATGTACAAGATCACCTTCTGTCAATAATATATAAAGTAATAATTATAGCAATGCATTACTGTTTCTACCATATAATAATAATAATAATAGTAACATTTATGGGAGAAGAAGGATATAGCTATATAAGAGCAATACCTCATTAGAATTAAGTTAATATAAATCTGACATCAATTCTGATAAGATGTATATGGTAAACCCTAGATTAACCACAAGGAATAACTCAGAAAATACAGTGAAGAAGTCATTAAAGGAACTAAATCGTAACACTAGAAAATATTCATTTAATGAAAAGGAGGGCAATAGAGGAGGGATAGAGAAACCAAAAATACATGAGCATATAGAAAACAAAAAGTAAAATCGCAATCATAATCCAGTTGTATCTATAACATTCTATGTGAATGGACTAAGCAATCCAATCAAAGGCAGCATTTATTGGACTAGACAAAAATCAAGATGCTGTGTGTATGGGAGGGGGTGTCTAGAAGAGGTACAGTATAGATTCAAAAATACAAATAGGTTATAAGAGTAAAAGTATAGAGTAAAAACAAAAGTATAGAAAAAGCCATGCAAGTAGAAATATAAGAAAACTGGAGGAGTTATATGAGTATAAGACAGAATAAATTTAAAAACAAAACATATATATATTATTGAATACTATAGTATATATAGTATTGAAGATAGGAAGGGATGTTCAATAATGATAAAAGACATAAACAGGCACCCAACAACATTACCCAAAAACACATGAAGAAAAAACTGGATGGGCTAAAGGGAGAAAAAAAATTTTAACCATTAATATTTTGAGACTTCAATACACTATTTTCAGTTATGACAGGAAAAGAAGACAGATGATCAATAGAAGACTTAAGCAATATAACCCGGCTAGACCTAAAAGATATCTATAGAACACTCAACCAAACAGGAGAATACACACTGTCGGCAACTTTCGGGAGGAAGAAATAAATCTTTCCTGGAAAAGAATACAGCCGATATACAAAGGGAAAGAGACTGGAAATATATTGGGGGAAAGGAGAAAGATTTCCATAATGGCCACTGGTTTGAGGATTTTCAAGGACAGGTGCTCCTGTCTTTTCTGTGCATTGTTATTTTAATCTATATAGTATCCATTTTACTTAGGCTAGTTCCAGTCAAGTTTCCATCCCTTACTAACAAATAATTCCTGATGTTTCTCTTGGTGATCAAAATCTATTGGTGGGCCCTCCATAATGGTTTAGTGATTGAATTCACAAATAAGAAACAAGGAAATAAATGAATACTCTAAAGCTAGTTGGCAAGCTAAATGAAAATAATTTGATACAATTAGATAGTAAATGACACCAAAATAATTTAAGATAACTTTAGAACTTTTTAGTAAGCATCAAAAGACTGGCCAAAGAAATTTTGAGTGCCATATGCAATGGGCATTGAGCGTCAGTGTACGAGCCCTGACTGATAAAAATCAGTGTTACTGGAAAGAAAAGAGATTTTGTGGGAACACTTGCAAGGGCTGAGGTAGGAAAGACCACAAGCATTTGGGAAAACGTTTACTTGTGTGAACGAGCAGCATGTTAGGGCTTTGGCCCTTGGGAGGGTCAGAGATCACACAGTGGTTAAAGGTAGTGAAAACAGAAATATTGCATGGCTTAAAAACAACACTATAGGTAACAGCATCAGGGAGGAGGAGGAGCATGGCCAAAGATAGTATCTTTCATGGGGGCCAGACATAAAAAAGACTCCGATAAAGATGTATCCCAATGAAGTTTCAACTAACAGATAGAAGCATGTGGCAACAAGCTGCCTGGCAGAGTGTCAGTAGCTATTGGCACAGCTTATTGACAATAAGATAACTGGGGAGTTTAAGATCAGAAAGGAAGATTGGAATAACAAGCTTATAAACCAGAGGGAAACCAAAAGGAAGATCTACAACCTGAGGGTAAACAATATCAAGTATAAGTACTTACAAGCAAGGAGAGAAAGATGTAACGTGAAGAAGGAACAGAGTACTGCCAACGCAGAAGACAACACACTTCTGAAATAAATATATTGAGGGAAATGGAAGGAAAATATAGAAAATGTCTGTTCTGGGCTTTCAGTAAAATTTCACTGAATTATAAAATGGATATGAGCTGCAAGGTGATAAATTCAAATCCAGAGGAAACAAAAACCATGTAAATAACTATGAATGATTTTAAAATATCCATAGGACAGAAGAAATGTGTAGGAAAACAAGAATGCAACTATGTAGCTGAAATCTTCATTAGAACAAAGAGCAGAATCAAAATGACAGACCACGTGATCATTAATGTATAAAACAAGATGCTTGAACAGGAAGAAGACCATCATGAAGAAGTTGAACAAAGTATCAACGACTTAGAAGACATAACAAAGACAATTTTTAGCTAAATAACATGCTATAAATAGCAAACAAACGTAATGAAAAACACAACTGAACACAACCAGAACTAGATAAAGACCAGAAGACTTGATATTAAAATGACTAATTGGATATTAATAATATTTAATGAAAACATGCCAATCCTTGGACATCTGTTGAGTTTTCTTTTCCTTTTGCTTTTTTAATTCAAGAGTAAAGAAAGAAAAATTAGCCTATTTTTTTCTTGGGAATTCCTTAAGATTACTTAGGAGAAAACGATGATCAGTAACTATTTCTCTTGATTTGTTTTCTGTTCTTCCTTTGTCAGTAAAATTAATCACTTGTTTTGTTTGTTGCCAGTTTGTTGTCCAGATTATGTAATCTTTACATTTGGATTTGGGGTTCTGACATTTGATTTAAACTTACTATTAGATTTAAAACATCTTAATTATAGGTTTCCTGCTTTTGAATATATCAATAGTCACTTCTCTATCTTAGTTTCATGTCTGTTGCTGGACGTGAATATTATCTTTAGGACGGCTGCTCATTCATCGGAAACTTCATGCTAATATGGCAATTCTTCTATGATTTCTTCAGCATGCTATAGGCCTACACATGGAATTGTCTGTTATGAAAACACTTTGAGCCATAAACAACAAAAACAGTACATATTTTTTCATTCACTAAAAGAAAAATTATATTAAGCTTATACAGAAAAGATCTTGTTTTACATGTTATTACTACTTCTCACTTTCTTGATAAAAGTTAATTATTTTACACAATGGACTCAGTCTGCTCACAGATTTTGGGGCAATTTTTTAGAACAATGGCATATTTACTATGTAAAGTATGTGTATAAATTACTATGTATACAAAGCACATTTGCAATTTATATAGATTTTATATTTTAATGTAACAGGTTTTGCAAAATGTGGATATATTATTTTTATTTTCTTTTAATAAATATTATATTTTCTTCTCTTACTCCTTAAATAGTCATATGACTTGAGGTGATTTTTAGCATCCCTTTAATTAAATTCTTCATCTTTATTTTAATAAATTATTTTTTTTAGTTAATTATTTTCAGGGTAACTCTCCATCTCTGTTTGTGTCGAAGGCAAGACAAACCTTCCCTAACTTTCTTCAACGTGTCACTTCCATCAGATAAGAGCACCGCTAATCATTCTATACACCAATTCCAACTTCACAATTTGAGTATTGTGTCCCAATTATTCAAAACATTCTTCCCAAATATGCCTGAAGGAAGAGAGCAATACTCAACTCTCTGAGCCCCGAACGAATTATCCCATGATTTTGAGTGCCCACAAAGGTATAAAACCTGTACCGTTGAAACACATGGTCCTCTATTTGTCTATGCGTTTGGAACTCTATGGAGAAGCGTGCTTCACTAAGTCCGAGGTGTGGGACCCTGGAGGTGGAAACATTCCCTTCCTTTGGTGCTCCACCTGCTGGACTGCAATTGTGGGCATCCACTTGTTCACTTACTTTCGGTGGAGCAAAGCCCACCATGAATGTGTCCAGGGGCGTCTGGGGAAGAGTGCAGATGGAGAAGGCGAGGGAATAGAGAGTCGCCTGTCTGAGACACCACGCGGTCTTCAGCCTGCAGAGAAGTGCAGATGGAAGAGACAGGGATCATTTTTGAGAAGCTGGTGACACTCCAAGCGCGAGCTAGGCAGACATCCAAGACAAATCTGCAAACATCGGAAAGCGTCTGTGGGTGCAGTGGTCTGGTGATCCCCTCCAGTGGCTTGTTCGTGGACTCCTAAGAAAAGACCGTAGCTGCTGTGTGTGCGCTGTTTTGTTCCTGAGCACATGCCAGACTGCCTCTGTGTAATGTTAAAGTGAGTCAGAAAGACACAGAGTCAGTGATTAGGGGGGACGGTGGTTTGCAGTCTTACAACTACAGTGGAGAGGGATATGGACCCAGAAGATACATGCATTTTAAAGCTAATGATTAATCAAGACATTGATGTTTTAAGGCAAGTAATGGATGTTAATATTAATACAAGGGGTAGGAGAAAACAAATCACAGAATGATAAGTTGAGGACTGTAAAACTCTGGTTTACAAATTTAAAAAAAAACAGTTTCAGGATCAACTATATGTTGTTATCCTTTGTACTAAGTGCATGTTTAGAAGAAAGAAAAAAAATGTATGAATCAAATGTTATCCATCTATGGTTTGGAAGGAGTGGACCAACTATTTACTCTCTTGAATCCAAAAAAAAAATTTGGAGGCAATAATATTTTACCCTTGAGAATCTCCATTCCAGGCTTGCGCACACACTCAACTTGGTATGTTTTTGTTTATTAACAATCTAATTCCCAACAGGTGTAACTTGTGACTTTTATATTCTTCCTAGTTATTAAAGATTCCCTTCATTTTATTTTTTTTTTCCTTTTGGCTTTTCTAAGTAGACTAATGGAAAGCATTCATGGCAGCAAAAATTCTATGGGGATATTCAGAGTGTTTGAATAACATATGGTGTGTTCGGATATATGAAATGAATCGAAATGTTTGCAAGGATATTTGTGTTTCACAATTTCAGATGATACCAGAGTTTATCCAAATTCATGTCACATGAATAGATATTATATATTTCAAAGGTTTGCAGAATACACATTACAAAAATTTAGAAAAGATATTCCAGTTTTAGAGGAATGTAATTTACATGATAGTGGGTAACAAATCAACCATAAAATACCAGGCTGTCCAGCCAGGTGGGAAAATTTCCAGTATTATACAGAATGCATCATGACATTTGTGACTTTCTTGTAACAGAATAATTTTTTTTCTGTTCAGACCAACTATAAAACTTTTGTTCAGTACTGGGATTTCCTGAACCCGAAGCAGTCTGGTAGAGACCCACTAATATGGTATGAAGGGCACCCAGAGAAAGACAATGCTGATTGGAACAGTAGCTTCAGGCAAAGATACGCCAATGGTGGGGAATAACCAGGCTGACGAAGTGCAGAATTTAGTGGAAGAAGGCAAATTTCAGTTAGTCCCTCTCCAAGGGATTTGCTTAGTCTTACTGAGTCTTCGAAGAGCCTAAAATTCTCTTTAATTATTATGAAACGGCACAAGAGATAAGAATATTCCAAAGAAGATAGCAAAGAAAGTCCTAGAAGAAGAGAGCTATCAAAGACTTTTCTTTGTTTCAGTCTTTGATAAGGAGGCCATGAATTCTCAAGTGTAGATAGATTAGAGTAAAAGAATGAGAAAAAATAGATGTATTATGTACTACACTTATAATTATATTTATTCAATAAGTGCCATAATGAGGTTTTAACTATTTTGAATTGATTCTCTTATTGCTATTGTGGTTTAGATACAAATCATGTCCAGGTAATTTTAAATGAGATGTTTGGACCAGAACCAGAAGGGGTTTGGTGGTATATGAAGTATACAAATGGCTCTGGGGGTCAAGAGTATGGATTTCAAAGTGCAGTCTGTCAAATGATACTGTTTATTATGAGTAAACAAGTAGCTAATGCTTTCACCTTTACTCCATGTTATTCTGTGAGATTAAAATAATATCCCTCTCATCTTCTTGGAAAGATATTCTGTACCAGTAATAATTTTAAATCGTTGTAAGCCAAGGGTAATTTTATCATTTGAAAATGTTTTACATGTATGTATAAAATAAATTTCCCACTTTCGAAAACCCATCTTGTGTTAGCATTTTGTATTCCAGATAAGTACCCTTCCTCTTTGCTTGTATTCTTTAAATATCTATACACTGTTGACAATGGCTGGTTAACCTTTGCTTACTGTTTTAAGCATGTTTATTTCTATAATATTGTTTCATGAATCAATATCTCCTGCTATTGATTCTGTTAAATTTCCTAAATTCCCTATAGTTTATCTATGTCTCTCTTATGACAAGATTTCTTAGTGTCCAGCTGTGTCCCTTGGTTGTTGCCAAAGAGGCATAGGTCTGTAAACCTCATCAGATTAATTTGTTAGTAGTTTCCTTATTTTTTTATATCCTAGACTACTTTGCAATATGCTCACATGGTTTAAACTTTCTAAATTTTGTTTGATGTTTATTTATTTTTGAAAGAGAGACAGACAGCGAGTGGGGGGAGGTGCAGAGACAGAGGGAGACACAGAATCTGAAGCAGGCTCCAGGCTCTGAGCTGTCAACACAGAGCCTGACACAGAGCCCGAACTCACAGACTGGGAGATCACGACCTCAGCTGAAGTGGGTACTTAACTGACTGAGCCACCCAGGCGCCCCACATGGTTTCAATTTTCAAAGAATAATGAAAGAGAAACAAATTGTGTTTTAAAATATAATTTTACTTGTAGATAATGAGGATAATTGGATCGTGGATAATAGTTTAATATTAATTTCCCATTTTCTGTAGTTAGGTAAACAATTATATTTTCTAGGAACTCAATTTACATAAATTTTGCTAATTGTATTTCATTTTTTCTGAAAAGCTTAAAACAGATTTTTATTTTATCAAATACTGATTTAATTTCTCAAACACAAGTTTATTTGAAAATATTAAAAAATTTTTAATGTTTATTCATCTTTTGAGAGAGAGAGGAAGAGAGAGAGAGCACACAAGCAGGGGAGGGGCAGAGAGAGAGGGAGGCACAGAATCCAAAGCAGGCTCCAGGATCTGAACTGTCAACAGAGAGCCCGGTGCAGGGTTTGAACCCATGAACTATGAGATCATGAGCTGAAGTTGGACATTTAACCGACTGAGCCACCCAGGCGCCTCTATCTGAAAATATTTTAATAACCCTCAGGATAACTTTGTTTTGCCTTTACTGGAAATATTGATATATTTTTTTCTCCTGGTCCATAATTAAGTAATTTGCTGTATGTCAGCATTGTTTTTCTTCATGTGTTAACATGCAGATCATTCTACTCTGACAATTTCTAAATTTTCTGAGTGGTGTCATCACTCAATAATTTGTTACAAAGTTAATTTATTTTAATTTTATACCTTATCTTTTTATCAAGAGCCCTACAATTAAGCTTATTTTTCTATTTCTATGTATTATGTTAACTAGCAAAAAATATTTCCAGTTTGTTGGATATGATGTCTTAAGTTATATTTCTTATACTTTTTTTTTTTACATCAAACTGTTTAAACTGTTTTCCTTTTACATATTGCATATGTTTGGTGACATCCACAACAGACTTTTGACGCCACCTATTATCTAAAACACTCATTTTTTATTTCCTTTTCATTATAACAAAGCCATGTTTGGGTTTACTTTTGTTTAAATGGTTTACATTTCCAAAGTCTCTACCAGGTGTGAATGTGCGGATGTTCACTTTTTCATCGTTCTGTCCCCAATGAGCTGTGCATTGCCAAATCCCAGAACCATCTATTTCAAAGCTTCTTTTTTTCTGTCTTATTCCCAAATTCTACCCTTTTATATGCCAAAGTCAGGCAGCATTAAGAAACAAAAAATCTGTTTATTTCCAATTACTGTTAAGTTTAATTGCCGTGTGTACGTGGCCTTATTTTTCGTATTAAGCTAACCTGGAATTCTCTTTCCTACAAAGGAATTCTTGAGAAATCACTTACTGTCAAAAAGCCATACTATCTCCCAACCTCTGGCTGATCGCATGATAACACGAAGCTGAATCCCCATTTTGGGAAATCCAAATTCATACAGATTTGATTCTGATTTTTTTGTTTTCTAAGTAGGGCTGTGCTATGGAACATTTAAACTTCATGTTTTGCCATTATCATTTGTATGTTTCTCAGTTTGTCCCTTCTGTTTGTAAATGTTGCTCTTGTAGATTGCCAGAGTCTAGCTATATATAATACCTATTTTTTTTTTATTTATGTATAAATGACATGCAACTGTGAATTACAAGACTGCAGGAATGGAATAATAATGAACTCATTTGCAGTGAGGTGGACTCATTATCATGCCAGCTGCTGATACTTTCCCCCCCAGTATTCTTCCCGGCAAACAAGGTCCCAGGGGAAAAGTCTTCCGTCTGGCTAAAGAAAACCACCCTGCGCTCTGAAAGTCTTTTCAAAAATCTGGTATTCGTTGCTTTAATAGTAATAATGTTTTTAATCCCATGCTCGCATTTCAGGTAGTAGCTGGTTCTCTACTGGATTCAATATATACACACGCACCTCAATATATTTATTATGTTGCTTAATCTTAGGTTAAATATTGCATGTGAATGACACAGGAAACAAAATTTCCCGAGAGATGCACATAAGTGTGTACACTTGCCATCTAAAATATAAACTATTTAACTTCAGAATGTAATAACTTATACAGTGGATTGGTAAATTTAGATCTGTATGGATATATTGTATGCGTATACTTTGGATGCATGTATGTTCTCAGGTATATGCTGACATTGCAAAAACCATTGCACTCTGCAGGGAGCTTCATAAGAAAATGGCAATCTTTTTTGTTCTTTTTGTAGAATTCCAATTCCGTTAAGTCTTAGAGAACACTCACTTTAAACCTCTGAATAAGAAATCCTTGCCAAGTAAGGATACGAATATCCTGACAACACCATGTAAATAATTCAATTTTTTTTCCTTTAGATTTAATTTCAATAGGTGTGTTCTTGAATATGCTTGGCATTACATTAAGGGAGCTCTGCCTTTAATTTTCAACAGCCTATGGGAAAACGAAACTGGGGGGCTTTGATGTGTCTTTATGCTCTGTATTACCTAGTGATTCTCACCAGCACAAGCTGCTTTTTTGTGGCATGTTAAACTCTTTCATTCCTCAAAATTCTCTCCAAAGTAAATTTGCCACCTACACTATAAAATATTTTTGAATACATGAAAAAGATGTGTGGGGCGCCTGGGTGACGCAGTCGGTTAAGC
Source organism: Leopardus geoffroyi (assembly GCF_018350155.1). Classification (NCBI taxonomy): domain Eukaryota; kingdom Metazoa; phylum Chordata; class Mammalia; order Carnivora; family Felidae; genus Leopardus; species Leopardus geoffroyi. The sequence goes on along the minus strand of NC_059339.1, from coordinate 82,549,786 downwards.
GTCCGACTTCAGCCAGGTCACGATCTCGCGGTCCGTGAGTTCGAGCCCCGCGTCAGGCTCTGGGCTGATGGCTCAGAGCCTGGAGCCTGTTTCCGATTCTGTATCTCCCTCTCTCTCTGCCCCTCCCCCGTTCATGCTCTGTCTCTCTCTGTCCCAAAAATAAATAAACGTTGAAAAAAAAATTTTTTTTTTTTTAAAAAAAGATGTGTTTATAGCGAAGTGCCTCAGCTCTTCTATTTTGTATGAACCTTACAAAAGTGTTGTTCTGGTTCTTTCTAGTCCTTTTTCTCTCTGGGCACAGTGCTCCATAATATCTAAGGAAATAAGAGATAGGTCTAAAATAAGATAAGAGTTTTTAAAGTTTTTCTATCTCTAGATAAACAAAAGCCAATATTTTGAACAATTGATGACACACTGAGGAAAATAATAGTGTAGCCATCTTACAGAATCGAAAGTAACGTGGTTGTTGAAATTTGCCCTACTACGCTAAGATGTTTTTCTTCAATTCACTGGCTTTGGTAGGAAATACTGTCATGCATTTAACACACTTCAAAATGCTATTTGGATAATGGGAAAATAGAGTAGAAAGAGTGTCAATGATTTTTAATTCTTACTAATACATCCCAGCATTCTCAATTACATACAAATCAATTAACTTCTCCGTGGTACCAGCACTTGCCTCAAGATATAAGATACAAAATGCACAGATTACAAATCAAAAGCAGGTGCATTTGTTTCTTGAGCTGCACATTCCAGAGCATATCAATATTTTAAACACATGATTAACTTTTAATATTTCACCCCCTTTGTTGGAGTCCTAGAAAACAACCTACGAAAGGGGTTGAGGGAAGAGAATGTATACGCACGGATAGCAAGAACTGGCACCGATGAATGGTCGTTGGCACTTTTATGTAATAACCTATTTGAGTGAAACAAGTCTATCTTCATAGATACTATTTCCTTCTCAGGCCATACCAAAAAAAAAAAAAAAAAAGCACTGATTTCCTCGGAGAATAAAATCAATGTACACAGAATAATCACATTTGCCCCATAAGAAGCAAACTATTTTTAAATAATTAGCTCAAACCATATGGCGGTGTGGTGTGAGTGATACCTGTGGCTGTGCCAGTTGTAAGATGCCCGTGCCAATCTGTAGGAGATAATTTAGCAGTAGGAGCATCTGGATCCTTGGCAGCTCTTGAGGCATTTATTTGGCACCCGTTAGTTACCTCCAGGTTGATCGCTTGATAATACGTTTTAAAAGGTCTATGGATTATTTGGCTACCATTTAACCTGTGTTTACCCTTTTTTTTCCTTTTTAATCAAAGTTGCCTTTATCAGGTCAAATGCAGTGTGTGTGTGTGTGTGTGCGCGCGCGCGCGTGCGTGTGCACGCACATGCACGTGTGCACACACAGGCACGCAGGCATGTAAGTGCCTCTGAGTTTTAGTTAAAGTCTGAAATGCGAAAAATATCTGGAGATCATATTGTTATAGAAAACTCTTCCCCAAATCTGTAACTTTATGGAACACAATCCCAAGGGATGATATTACAGATACCTTTAAAAAATTGGTCAACAATACAGCATTGGATATACATCAGATAACAAATACATTGTTGAAGTTTCTCACTATCAAACTTGGGTAGAAAAAAAGTAAATGAAATAGAAGACCACAGTCTAGGTTCCTGAGTGATACATGGGTTCTACGTCTTATAACCGAGCAGACACGGGTAAACGTAGTTCAGTGGTGAGACAGTCCAAGTGGGGTAAGGCAACTATTGGAACGGATGAATCATTTCAGTTAAATGGGCATGGTTCATTTTCTTATAAAACTTTTCCGAAGACTCATACTTAAAGCAAGGTATAGAATGTGACTTTTTAGTACAGAAGTACTAATTTCAGTCTTTATAGAAGAAGTTTGCTCTTTGGAGATTATCTCTAAAAAATATGATTAAGCATTTGGCAGTCAACAAATTCCACCATACTTTCTATTTATATTCATATATACTTATTCTCATGTGAATGTGTGTGTATTTAGATGTGTATATACGAATTAGATGGAATCGTAGGGCTATTTCTTTACCCCACCCTCTCCCCATGCACATTGCATTAAAGCCTCTCCGCTAAAGGTAAAATTTTCTTCCTCAGCCTTGAACTTGATTATCAGCCCCTGAAGTACATCGGCCAAAGGAATGTTTGCAAACCTAATGCTAGTTGAAATCTGAAATATACTTTTGCAGTGAAATCTCCCTTTTGTGCCACGGTTGTTGCCACAAAGAGAGCTTCACCTGGGCCACAAGTGAAATGTAGTAGGTCAGTCCACAAGCTCACAGCCAACCCCAAGCCGCAGGAACATGGAGGCCTCAGACAACAAGGAGATCCTCAGGAAGAAAATGACTATTGTCATATGTCGCTGAGAGGTTTGGTTTTGGTTTGGGTTTTGGGTTTTCTTGGTTTGATTTTTGGTTTTTGTTTGTTTGTTTTCTTTTTGGCTACACAGCAATTGCTGACTGATATAATGGACTTTACATTTTTAACACATTTTCTACATGCTTACAAGCATTGTGGTACATTCTTAAACATAAATCAATATAGTCAATGCTCCCTATTAATAGTATAAATGTCATTTCTACCTAACAATTTTCTATCATATGTATATACACTTGGTGTTGGGAAGAACTTCTTTATCAGGAAAAGGAAAATTTAAGTCACAGCAGGAAGGAAACTTTAAGGCACGAGAGAAAATATATCGTGTACGTGTCTTCCATTTTCTTACAGTGGAAGGAAATTTTCTTACGATAGAAGAATCACAGAAAATCAACTGCTTTAAAATATGTGTGATATACATAAAAAGCACACAGAAAGAGAAAGTGGTATGCGTGAAATGGTAAAAAGTTAATATAATATAAAGTTTTATGTATAACTAAGAGCAAATAAATGAAAATTAGTAGAGAACCTGAATTAGCAATTCATGAAAAAGGAAATACAAACGGTCAAAAACTATGAAATTACAGTTGGGCCTCACTGATAAAAAAGAGAAAATATGGCTTGTTTCACCAGCCATTTTGGCATTAACAAGAGCGCATATAATTGGTCACATTTTTTTTGGTAGCAAACACCTAGGGCATGGGCTATGCAGAGTGTAAAAGGTTGTCGAATCTCTGGAAGTGGGATGTTCTTAAATTGAGAAACTTAAGCACATGAAAGTGTTTCTCACAGTACCAATTCCTTCTTACTGTATCTATCATCTATCTATCTATCTATCTATCTATCATCTATCTGTGTGTGTGTGTGTGTGTGTGTGTGTGTGTGTGTGTGGTGAGGTGGATATATAAATATACATGGAGAAAAGGTGAAATACAAAATACATTTCTATCTCCTGGAGAGTTGGGTGGCCTAAAAAAATGATTGCAACGTTATTCATTCTTCTTGCCTTTGTGGATTTCATTATTCGAATCCCATTCATCTTGCAAACCCTAGTTCCATGACTCTTCTTCAATCCCACTTCCTTGTGATGCCCCTTGTTTACTTCAGCCTCTTCTCTCTTTTTCTTGTTTCAAAATGTGTTGTAAATATTGTCAGAAACATCGATTCGAATGCTCAAGAATCCTCTCATCAACATTATCGCCATCTCATCTCCTGAATTGACAAAAGCTGGGGTCAACTCTCGCTTCATTCCTCTGATCGATCACAGAGCAACGCACATGGGCACGTATAGAAAAGGCATTTGGAAATATTTTATAATGTTTGCGTGATTTATTTGTATTGCTACTCAGATCAGTCAAGAAGCTCATTAAAAAAACCTTTTCTTACAGACTTCCTCAATTTTTCCTTCAACATGATGTTAAAACATTTGGAAGCATCGTTGGAGCAAATAATACAATAGAAATATAAAATTAGAAAATCTAGGATTTCCAATGGCTTCTCAAGTTAACTGCTAGGCTTGGGGACATGAAATACACAAACTATAAAGACAAATGTTATTTTTGTTACGGTAAATCTTATTTGTCTTCTATCTGCCACATCAAAATGCTGTTTTGACTATCAATTGTTTAGCATGATATAATGTTACATGAAAATTTCCCCTGAGCTTTATTTATTCCAGGAAAGATTCTAGTTCAAAAGGCAATTTAAGGAAGGAGATACTTACCACCTTCCACCTAACACTAAAAAAAGAGCATCCTATTATATACATTAATAGACGATCACAATACTTAGTACAACTATAAATACTTGGTTCTTAACATCTCATTTACCCTGTGTCTATGTTCTTATCAGTTTCTCTTTTACTGAATTACAAGAAGAGTCAAGGTTCACTTTCTGCACTGCCCCTCCCACATTTCTCAAGATGTGCTCCCCATTACCCATTGCCTTATAATGGCACAAAGTCCAAAGGAGGTTATTACGTACATCAACTTAATTATCATAACACACTTAAGAGGCTGCCCCTATTTTTATACTGTTTTTATGAATGGCAAAGTTGGGATATGGTTAGGTTAAATAATATATCCAAGTTATACTTCAAAAGTTGAATAACCAGGAGTTTTACCAAATTCATCTAATTCCAAAATCCAACTGTCTTATGAAACTTCCCTTTGAGAATAACTTCTCCTCACTCCTAACCCAACAATCTCAAGGCAAACTGAAACATGTGCGCGCACACACAGAATCACAAACACACACTAACAGGCACATAAAGGATAAAACTTGACCCAAAACATAATCGATATTTCTTTCTCTTTTTTTAAGTTTATTTATTTATTTTGAGAGAGATAGAGAGCAGGGAAGGGTCAGAGAGAGGGGGAGAGAGAGGATCCCAAGCAGGCTCCATGCTGCCAGAGCAGAGCCCCCGCTCAAACCCATACACTGGGAGATCATGACCTGAGCTGAAACCAAGAGTCAAACATTTAACCACCAGAGCCACCCAGGTGCCCCAACATGATTGGAATTTCTTACAGTAGATTATATTTAAATTCACAACCCTGTGCATAACCTTGGATACACATTAAATTCACCTCAAGAACTTTGATGAAGTACCTCCATCTGGTCCCTACAGATATCAAATCACACACACACACACACACACACACACACACACACACTCAGTTCTTGAGTAGTACAACCAGCTTTGAGAATCAGTGACTGCTACACAGTGACTCCATTTATGCCACAGATGTTTTTCTAGGAATAACTTGCCGAACAGAATTTTATTTTTTTTTATTTTTTTTTAACATTTTATTTATTTTTGAGACAGGGAGAGACAGAGCATGAACAAGGGAGGGTCAGAGAGAGGGAGACACAGAATCTGAAACAGGCTCCAGGCTCTGAGCTGTCAGCACAGAGCCCGACGCGGGGCTCGAACTCACAGAGCGTGAGATCATGACCTGAGCCGAAGTCGGCCGCTTAACCGACTGAGCCACCCAGGCGCCCCCAGAATTTTATTTTTTAAATCGAAAATATCTGACCTGGGACACCAGGGTGGCTCAGTCAGTTAAGCGTCCAATTTCGGCTCAGGTCATGATCTCCTGGTTGGCATGTTGGAGCGCCACGTTGGGCTCTGTGCTGACAGCTCAGAGCTTGGAGCCTGCATCAGAATCTGTCTCCCTCTCTCTCTGCCCCTCCCCCTCTCATTCTCTCTCCCTCTCTCTCTCTCTCAAAAGTAAACATTAAAATTTTTTTTAAATAAAAAAAAATATCTGACCCATAATCTAAAAGAGTTTTGTCTCCTTTTCTCATGAGATTCAATTAGCTAATCTGTTATAAAGGAAGCCGTCTTGAACGGGAAATGTTCTCTTTGCTGTGACTCTCAGAATTTTTGGATCAAGGTTCTTCTGAACTTTACAACATTTTATGTTAATCCACTTTGTCTAAATGTTATTTCTTGCCTGGCTTGGAATCCAGCATGGGGGAGCCCTAACCCCCTTCTCATGCAGCCCTTCACAGATCTACCTGTTAATTACACAGCTAAGACTAGTGTTAATGGATTACCAGAACTATACTGAGTCTCAAAGATCTCTTTACTCAGGACCACGTTCTTCACAAGTGCTATCAACTTCTTCCATGAAAGTGCCCAGGCTGCCCTCCTCACTGCCCCTGCCTGGTTTAACTCCTGCATCCAGTGCATAATAGGAACTTAACACAGGTTTGTTGAACAAGTGATAAAAACTTAGACATTTGGGGGTTTATCTGTTCCTGTTCATCCTGAACTATCCTGTTTAGCCATTATCTGTTTTCAGTCATATTTGTAATTAGTAGCTCAAGTTGGAATTGTAAGCAAAATAATGCCATAGGAATTCATTAGAAGCACCATCCAATGGGGGTGTTTTACAAATCCTTCTAAGTCTACCTGGAAAAAAATGCAGAGAATTAGTGCCCTATGTGGATTAGGGCAGGCTGCTACTCTTTTTAGAGTTTTGGAGAGAAAAAAAAAAAAAGTTGTATTCAGATCATCAGTATTGATTTTTCCAGCTTAAATGTTGTTTGCTTTCATCCCTGCTTAAAGACTTTGTTTTCTTTCTCTTTAAATATCTGTATCGGATCATTTTCATTTTTCCCATGCTCTTAAAAAAAACCCTCACAAATATTCAAAACGACATACCATGTCCTATTAGAGCCTGCACCATATTGACTATAGTATCTTTTTCAAATTGCTTATCGAATTTTGATTCACATTCAAATTGTTTAGAAGTGTTTAATCCAATTATTTTCCCTCTTGCCTCCCTCTTCCCCTTTCCCCTTCTTTCCCTTTCCTTCCTTCCTTTTTATTTCTTCCTGTGTTTCGTTTGCCTGTGTGTCTGATCAATGATTGTGTCCAATCTCTTGAACACATATTACATAATTAATCCATGGATTTATTGAAACAACACTTATTTAAGGAAGCACCATCCACAACAAACCGCATTAGGTAACAGAGCAAAGCTGCTATCGTATAAAGCATGATGGGAGTAAAGAGCAAAACAGCGTGAAGTAAGACCAGACGAAATAAGTTATTTTTGTTCCTGCACCTGTTCTTTCAACAGCAGTCATCCTTTTAAAACTTAACCTTGTTGCAAATGTACATTTTAATATATATTCTTATGGCCTTGACTGCCACTCTTGCCTGCAGACTTAGAAACAATATATCCATCTACGGATGACCCACAGTCCTTTCTCATAGCAACAAAATAACTGAAAACAAAATCAGTAAAGCACAACCCGAGGCTATATATGCCCCCAGAATCTATATTGATATATTTTTAAGTGGATGGACTTAATTCATTTCTAGTAAACTTAAATTTTTATTTCATGGATTGCTATAATTAGCCAGAGGTACATTTAGCATTCCAGTTCTTTCCAGCAGTTATGCTGCCTAAAGCAGCTTAAATCTTTCCCTTACTGTTTCTTGTTCCCCCAGCTGCTCAGCTAGCCCGCCCATGTGTGATTCAGTAGTCATTTGTATTATCTGAGTATTAAGATCTAATCAAATGGCTGCTGATTGATATTATCAGTGTATCTCTTTATGACTGGTGGATAAAAGAACAAATAATTTTTTTTCTAATTAACATTCTAGAACTAATCACTAGACTATCTACGGAGGTTTTCCCAGGGTGGTTCTTTCTAGTTTATTTATTTTCTTTTTAGACAATTATTGATGAAGCTAAAGTCTCTAAACTCTCTCAGTTACTATAGAATGCTGGGGTTTCTTTTTAAGCACTCCGCGGTCTCTGAAGCATCAACTCGGTAATACTCAGTAACACCGAAGGATATAATTCTCCTCCAGAGTGGGATGGCCTCTTACCTTGTTCTCAACTCCATTTTTGCGGGGTTCCTATTTTTCTTCTTTCAAAATCTTTGATTTCCCCTTTAGTGTCTTGTCTAATCCTGCCTGTCTCCCAGCCTCCCTCCTGTGATCACTTTCACTTCCTTTCATCTCATCTATCTCTTCTTTTCCTTCCATGTTTTTCTCCCTTTTATCTTTTGTATTGTTTTCCTCTTATTTCTAAGGCTCCTTTGTTTTCCTCCCCATTTTTCCTTTGCCTTCTCCTCCTCCTCCTCCTCTTCCTCCTTCTCCTCCTCCTCCTCCTCTTTAACCTTTTCAGAGTGTTCCCTTCAGCTGGTCATGGATATTTGCATTGTGGCCTTTTTCTGTTCCTGGAAGTGTGATCTCTGGCTTCAGAGTTGGCCTTGGCCTTCTTTCTTTTCTTCTCATTCTCTTGTGCTCTGATTCTCTCACTTCCTTGAATTCCCCTCCTTCCTCATTGTCCCTCCCCCCAAAACATGAATTCTCCAGTTGTGTTTTTTTCTGTGCCATTGAGTGGCATATATAAGGGCTGTTATGAGACAGAGAATTGTTAGTACTTTAAAACATGTAATTAGATACACAGCTCCATACCTGTGGGGCTTTGAGAAACATTAACAAGCAGGAAAGGCAGTGTTGTGGGACTTAGATCGAAACCGAGAGCAAATAAACCATACATGGGAAAAAATATTTCACAGGATCACCAATAACCCTTCTCCAAATGCCCAAATTACATAAATTTAGGGGAGACCCCTTGTATAGCAGCCCTGAGATGATCATTTTAAATGTCACTGTACAATAGGATAATCACATTAAAAAGTTATAGAGCCAACACAGAGACATCCTGCTTACTAAAAGACAAAGATATTCATATCTTTAATTAATTAATGCAATTAATAATAATCAACAGGCTCTAGGAGCTCTGGATTGCTCTAAAATACAGAGGCATGTTTCAGGACAGCCTAGCAGTTGTTAAACAGTGAATAATTCATGGCTGGCTGATAAGCAGCACCTACTCCCCGAGTAAGCTGCCACCTCCCCAGTCCACGTGGACCACTGCATACCCTCCCATCAGCCAACAGCTAAGGAACAACCACTTGGGTCAGAGAGATCCAACCAGAGATCGGAAAGAGCCTCCATACACCTGCTACCATGCCCATTCTGAGCATCTATTCCAGATATATTGCTATGTTGAATTTTACCCTAGAAAACTGGAAATAAAAACACTATCCTCTCTATGAGACACAAAGCGGTGCGTGTAGCCAGCACACCTCACATCCGACTATGCGCAAGTTATGCGAAAGCACAGAGCTAATGGTCATAAAAATACAACCTGTGCCTTGTTCTTTGCCCATACATCGTTTCATTTCGTTCTGGAAGGAATCGTCCAGCGTGCCTGGTTTCGAGCTACACAGGTCTGATTGGGATGTGGTGGGAGGTGCCTGCTCCTTTTTGCTCCCACTCTGCTCATTTACATGATCACTTCATTGAACAATGGATTGTGCAGGGGTGTTCCCAGCTTTTAAAAAGTGTGAAGTCTCCAGGCATAGCTTCCTTCTTCCTCCCGATATTCTGTTTTACATGTGGATGGCTGTCACCAGCCGATGATAATAGCTCAGATTTCTAAAGACAATAGGACCTACAGACATTAAAAACAAAAATGGGGGCTCGTGGGTGACTCAATCGGTTAAGTGCCCAAGTCTTGATTTCTGCTTAGGTCATGATCTCACCATGGGTGAGATTGAGCCCCACCTCAACCCTGCACTGTCAGCATCGAGCCTGCTGGGGATTGTCTCTCTCTCCCTCTCCCTGCACTTCCCCTGCTCACTCTCTCCCTCTCTCTCTCTAAATAAATAAATAAATAAATAAATAAACAAATGGATAAACATTAAAAAAAGAGATATAAAAGTGGGTAGCTGGAATATCAGCTATGCACGTACTCTCCATCTGGGTGCGATAAATCGTTCCCTTTAAACATGAAAATAAAACCATTAAATTTTAAATGTGAAAGTGCATTAATAAACAGTCTAAATGAACAACTTTCAGATGAAATTTCTAAAAATAAATCAAAACTAGATGTCACAGGACTCACTATTAACTAAACAAGCTGGCTTTAAAATTTTCCTAAAGAAAATATGTCGTCTATTTTTATATATTTTTGTCCTTCACAAAGAGATATCAACAGAAAACTCATATGCTAACATTTGTTGTACGCAGACTCCAAATAACTATCTACCCTTCAGACTGGCATTCACAGTCTTACACAGTGTGTCCCCAAACCCTCTGAGCTCCATACAAATACTCTACCTAAAGCTCACATTTGGCTTATTCTCAAATGTTTGCCATACTTCGATTCTTCATTAATGCATTCCACGAGACCCGGAATGTAATTTTTTTCTATCTGTCCATCCAAATCTTCCCCATTCATCAACACTCAGTTTGAATGTCACTTCTCCTCAGAGCCTTCATCCTTCCTTGTAGAGCAGACAGACCTGCCTCTTCCAAACTTACTCTGCATTTAGTGCCCACCTCCCTTCAGGTACTTATCACAGTCAGCCGGGCATTGTTGTTAATTGAGTCTATTTCAAATCTTCCCTTCTAAACTGTGACCACTTGGAGACCAAGAATTAAGTCATTACTCATTTGTACAAGGTAGCAGTGAATAGCGTAATGCCGTGTTCAAAGGAGGAACTTAATAAATAATTAATGAACATATAGCATCAACAGTATAACTTGGCAGGTCAAGAGCACCACTCTTTTGTTTGTGTATTTATTTGGTTTCACACACACACACACACACACACACACACACAGCCTAAAATATCTTCTCTATTGGACTAGAGCTTAGACCTTGGCATACCTAATTGCTCTGCTCACCACAAGTGGCCTTGAATAGGATGATATTAAACATTGACTGTGAAAGATAACAAAAGATTCATAGTAAACCAAAGGGGAAATTGGACAAAAAAAAAAAAAAAATTAAGGCAGTATTAAGGCATTCAGATAAGCACATTGTATAATATTAGTTTATTTTTTCCTCCCATTTTTGAACTCATTGCATTAAACTTTAAGAGGAATATTGGCTGATTTTGCAATACAGAATGAAATATTTCACAGATTTAATTATGCATCACCAGCTTCAGGGTCCTTTAGGTTTTTTATCAGAAGAGATAATACATTTATGAAAAGTGAATTATTTTGGTCAAAATTTTATGAAGTTACCTGAGGTCCCCCTTCCCTCAAATCTAATTTTATGGTGTATTATTAATATATCTTATGCTATCCTAAAAATTAAGACCGCATTTTATGCAAGAAAGAACAGATAGGTGGAATATAAGAAAACAAGGATTTGTTATAAAAATATTGATTTTACATTTAAATATATCAATAACTTCAATATCAGTCTTGATCAAGTCACAGGAAATTTGGGACATCATAGTATGTCATCACTGCAGTGTTTCACAAAAGACATGAGCTATTTCATATAGGAAATGCATAATAGTTGGAGCCTCTTGTTTTAATTCTTGTTTCTGCTTGACTCGTTACTTCCATTCCAGGTTGGTTAGATTTTTTTTCCTTGATTTCACTACCAGTGGTCAGTCTTTCTCTCCCTATCTTCCATATTCGTGTATTACATATGGAATGAAATATATAATATATAATGCATGTGGAATTGTATACAGAATCAATAAATATACATATTGGATATATACATGTGTATAGGTGTATATGAATGTGTACATAAATATATATACATATATATATGTATTTTTATGCAGTAACAAAATCCTACAAATCCTTGGACAACCTATAATTGGGGTTTCTTCAAAGGTATGAGATGTTAACTGAAGACCCTCAATATTTATTCTATATGTACATTACACATAAATCTTATATATGTGTATTATATATATTACACATGCATTATATATATTATATATTTATCTATATATGGAAGAAATGTTGGTTGCATATAGAATATATATGTATATACATATAAGAATACATATGGAATGTATATTCTATAAATGTATATAGAATATATAGATAGAAAAAATGCCGTTTGGATGTCTTCTGTTAACATCCTATACCCTTGAGGAAACCCCATTTATAAGATGCTCAAGGATTTTTAGGATTTTGTCAATTATATTGTATAAAATTTTTGTGTATATATATATATATGTACATATGTATATGTATATATATATATAATATATGTGTGTGTATATATACACACACACACCCATACGTGGACATAAATATGTGTTTATTTACCCCTATGTTCAAAGGTTACATTTTAATATTTATCTGACAAAAAATGGTCTCTGTGCCTATATTTTTTTCCCAATTTACTTGCCCTTACTATCCAGGAAAAAAATGCGCCATTTTCTATAATTAGGGAATGGGTCAGTGAGTTCATATTTAACACAGTTTGAACACCATCCCTCTTGGGTTGAAAATGTTTACAGTAAGCAGCACTTGAGTTTAAGCTCTAAGAAGAGTGTTTTAACTGGTAACTTGGTGAAATCAAGAATTATCTACAAACCCAATATTATTAAAAATTCCATACCCACAAGCAATTCCTGAAGGAGAAATAAATAGATAAATAAACAAACAAACACCCTGACCTGAGCCCAAGAAAACTTCTGCACAAAGACAGGAAAGCAAATGCAGAGAGAGATGGTGATTTTGATGGCAGAGCATGAATGAAGCGTGTGCTAGAAAACATCTGTTTTGCATTCAGTTGAAATTGCTGAAATGCGCTCTTAGGAAACAAAAGATGAAAATGAGAGGATTCATGATTCTTTTGTCTTCTACCCAGACAAGTAAGCTTACTGAGTTTCAACATGACAGAATTGTAAGGAAAATAAAGATGTTTAAATATAATACAATTGCAAGGAAAATAAAGATAAAACTGTAGAATTAAAATTTGTGTTTGAATGTAAATTGAATGGAAAATTGATACCAAAGAGAAAATTAAATTAGTGATGTGAAGAACAAACTTGAGACAGCTCTTCCCAGAATTCACTGGACCAAAATATGGAAGGCGTGGGAGACGCAGGTGGAGATGTACATATAATGAAGAGACAGCAGGATGATAATTCATGAAGATGAGTCCAATAAAAAAAGAAAACTAATGGTAGTGTATTTAGAGATTATGGCAATAAGAACCAAAATTTTGTTTGAGAAAGTAGAAACAATAAAAAAAAGTAATATAAACGTCTCCATTTCCCTATGTGTATATTTTGGATGTTATTAAAAGAAGTTTCAAATGCATTTTTCAAAAAAAAATTAACTTGAATTAGAAATAAAAAGAATATATATATATATATATAAATTCCTTGTAGAGTAAAATAAAGAAAATATAGCTCATATAAGGATGATAGGAAACAAAGAATAAGTCCATGTCAGAAGCCATTAAAAGATTTATTTAATTTTTTTTTTAATTCTTTATTTTTGAGACAGAGACAGCAAGACAGAGTGTGAGTGGGGGAGGAACAGAGAGAGAGGGAGACACAGATTCCGAAGCAGGATCCAGGCTCTGGGCTGTCTGTACAGAGCCCGGAACCTGCTTCGTATTCTGTGTCTCCCTCTCTCTCTCTGCCCCTCCCCCATTCATGCTCTGTCTCTGTCTGTCAAAAATAAATAAACATAAAAAAATTTTTTTAAGATGACTGTACAGTTTATGGTTAATTTACCATAAGGAGAAAAAGCACACAAAATTCTTTATAGGAATTTTCACTGATTTCTGACTTTTTCCAGTGGTGGGTTCACAAATCATGAGGCAGTTGGCAATGCAAAAGATACATCTTCAATAGAAGTGTTTTTTGTTGTTGTTGTTGTTGTTTTTAAGTGTCTGGGAGAGTTTCGCCAACTTTGAAGTTCTAAGAAACAGTCCACACTAAACTATCTTCACTTCTGACACCAATCGCCGTTCAGGAGGTTCCCCAAATGGCTCTTGGGGTTAACAATTCCCTACGACGCGTAGACCTCACTGCAAATGGTTTTACTTGTGGCTGTGGCTTATCATAGGGAAGGAATAAAGATTAAAATAAAAACAGGGAAGAAGAAAGCCAGGAGAATACCAAATGTACAGCTTCCAGCCGTGTTCTGTCTGTGCAACAATATGCATGGCAGTACTTGTCGTCCAGGGTATTTATAGCGCTCCATAAGGTAGGCACAAGGGTCTGTCCACGTGGCACCTGTCTCTAGAAGTTGGCTCCTACCACGTGACTCAAAGCCCCAGCCCACATCCCTTTGTTGGTGCTGCTCTGAGCCTCACTCTAAAGCACACTGCTACTGTCTGGCTGGTTCATGGCCCCCAGGCAAAGCCACTCCAGCCAGGCATGACATTCGAGCACTTAGAGATGCTCTCCCAGAAGCCAAAGGCAGTGGCCAGACGTCTTTGGTACAAGGTTAAATTCCTGACTACGTAGTATTTTCATTCATCAAAATAAAGTTTATGTGGAAAATTGATGTTAGAAATTTTGCTGCTGTCCATAATATAGCTAGTTGCAATGTAAGTTTCAGGGATTAAATTCTGAATGTTCTCTCAGTTGTTGTGGTTGTTTTTTTGTTTTTGTTTTTGTTTTTTTTTTTTAATATTCAGAAGATTCTTAGGAGCGATTAAATCATCATTACTAGCATGTAACACAGTATCTTTGAACTGGGACTTCAATTATCATAGAAATGAAAGAATATTAACATCAGAAATATACCCAGTTTCAAGCAGTTATTCCATAGCTAAGGCTCAATGCATTTTAAACCACTCCTCTTTTAAAAATTCTGGAGTAGAAAATGTCCTTAAAACTTTCTTTCAAAGATGCTCTAAAATTAAAATGGCCCATCTTAAAAAATCACTTTTTAAAAATCGTTCTTCTCCTTCTGGGACCTGATGAGCCAAGTTGTTATTTTTTTTTCCTCCCCCTCAGAGGGGAAGGACACTTTGTGACTAAGTTGTAAACCATTAACAGTATAGTATGGTAATTGAAGGGCTGACACAGTGTTAACTGTGATGGTGAAATCTACATCACTTTACTCCTAGCTGTTACAGGGATATACACCCAAGTACTAAAGACATTATCTGATATTTGGGCAAATAAGGAGGGGCTGTAATCTTGTTTAAACCAGTACAAGCGGATTCTCTCCGAGGTACCTCTAGCTGTGCGCAAACGTTCTGTGTGTCTGCGTATGCATATTCCATCCATTTTAAAGAAAACAGCAATGTTTTATTCTTTCTTTAGACTTCAGAATTGGCTTCACAGAAAACTCAGATGTGCTTCCCCCTCATATAGTCAGAAGCAACCAACTCAATCTTTAAAAAGAACTGTGAATATCAAGATATAAAACAAGCAACCAAACATTACAGAATAATTCCAACATTTTAGTTTCAAACCGTGGTATACTATATACAGTATACTATACTCATACAAGATTCAGGTGGCATTCTATCTATGTGCATATCGCACACAAGTGGCATTTTATTTCCACTATATATATGTTAGCATATATATGTATATACATTCTTCATCTAACTTGTATTTTCGTTATTTCTATTCGCTCTCTGTGACCACCACTTTGTTAGCCCTTTAGAAGATAGAGGCCGTGAGTTAATCGTCTGTGTATTCTGTACGGGGAGAATTGGTCTTTATAAATGTCCATGAATAATGTTCCTAAAATATTATTATTAACTTAACAAATGTATAGCATGGGTATAATAATACGTTAAATTGTTTTTTCTCCCGATTTTTTAGTGAGTGAACTTTTTACATCGTTTGATCTTGGTTCTGTTTGTACCATCAGAACTACGGATTGCTTGTTACATTTTAGACTCTCACGCCGTTTTTGATGGCCACGAATACCTAGCGGTATCAGCAGAAAATGTCCAAATATTAGGCCTTTTAAGTGCTTAGTAATCAAAAGAGAGGAAAGTGCAATGTGGACAAAATTATCTTTAAAACCCGCCCTCTGTTCTACAGAGAATGTAAATTTCAAAAATGTGACTGCCCAAACATCTGCTCCGTAAGCAGCTGAGGCTGGCCAGCGTTCTTACAGGCCTCTAGCTGCCAAAAGTGGCCTATGAGGGGGTGCTAACGGCTGGCTCCCAAAATGGAACGGATCAGAAAGGAGGCCAGAGTATGCAGGTTCATGAAAAGCAGCAGCGCCGGGGAGAAAAGGATGCCAAGTTCTCTCAGAAATCACTTACATATGTCCATTTCCTTTGTAACTGCAGTATGGTTTATTCCATTTCAGAGGGCAAATTAAGCCGCAAGAGAGGGTTAGAGATAATACTTCCTCTCCATGGAAAATAAAATTAGGTACAGATGGTGAGGATCCGCTGTCTTCTATTACCTGGAGTTGTAAAGGTGGTAGTTTGTCACTGAGTCACCCGATTTGGCTGAAGTCCTACAAATCACAGTGGGTGGTTTTAATGTTGTAGGCAATTACTCTTCCCAGCCTCTAATCCCTCAAACGATTTCTGGAGGTAAAAAAAAAAAAAAAAAAAAAAAAAAAATGTCATTCTTACAGCAAGAAAGTGAAATTGTGCTGACTCAAGTTTGAGAGATGAAATAGAAATTATTCATTCAAAATACCGTTCGAGATTTTGAAAAAAATAATATAGAAAAGGGGGGGGAACTCAACGTTTTTACTCAATCTATAAAACTCCGGTAGATGTTTTCATTACATGGGTAGAGGATTGGTAGTTCACTCCATGGTGAGGACTGAAGAATAAATGCCATGTCTTTTGTCATAGACACTTGCCTTCAGAAGAAGCAGTGAAGAAGGTTGCGGTGTGTTATTTTCTCTTTCTTCTCATTTCACTTATCCTTAAATATAAAATAAAATATATCATCATGAAAAATTTCAAACATACAAGACAACAAGGAATATCAGACACACTTGTAACTACCATTTATTAAATGATGCTATAATGGATGGGTGTGGTGTGAGTTCACATTTATATATAGGAAAATCTTCGTGTGTATGTCCTATTAACGTATTGTTATATCCACTAAATGTAAATAATATTGTTTGCATTTTTACATAAAATACATTGTAATATGTCATAAAACAGCATTTTTACAAATAGTTAACCAGATCATCTTTTGCCCATTGATTTTTGTTGATATCTTCATCATATTCTAAGTGCCTATACCTATAAGGCTTTTTTTCTTTCTTCTTTATAAATTTTATGTCTCTCCTATGCCACATAGTGTTTGAATTACTGGCTTTGTAATAAACTTTATCTAACATGGCAAGTTTTGACCATGATTTTTCTTGATGAAACTTGTCTCTTGATCATTTCCTCTTCTATGCAAACTTTTGGATCAGCTGGCCTGATTGCACTGCAATTATGAGATATTTGGGGGGGAAAAGTGATTCTCTTTGTGATTTGGGATTTATGGATATTTGTATTTTTACTTACATTTTTACATGTTTATTTAATAAAATGAATTTTTTTTTTACAAAACTGGAACGATTTTGTGAAATTTATCCTAATGATTGTTTTGTCACTATTAAAGATTGATTGATTGATTGACTGATTGAGTTAGTAAAGCTCCACGCCCAGTGTGGGGCTTGAACTCACCACCCTGAGATCAAGAGTTGCATGCTCTACTGACTGAGTCAGCCAGGTGCCCCTAGAAATGTATTTTTAAATAATATTCCATAAATTTTTCTAGTATATAAATTTATAATGGTTATCATATATTGACTCTTTACACCCAACAAGCTTACTGGTCATGTTTATTGTCTTTAGAGTTTCTCTGATGTTGTATGCTACAACAGATCACATCATAGAAGTTCCATGACTATTTTATTTCCTTTATTGTACATTTTATACATTTTTTCATATCTTATTTAGCTGAATTTGTTTTCCAGTACAATGCAGAAAAGTGACAGTGACAGTAGACATTGACTTTGAATGGAATATTTTATCATTTCACCAAGTTCTAATATCTGCACTGTAAGATTCTGCTAAGTTTTATTTGGTAAGACTTTGGATGGATCCATTTTCCTGTATTTTATTTTCCCCTTTTGATCCTTCTTGTTTGGACGTTATACACTCTATTTACCATTAAAACTTTTAACAACCACTCTTGGCCTAATAATGTTTAATGTTTTCAAGAGCTCTGAAGTTTTTCCTTCACATGATACTTAAATGTGATCTTTGGTTTCCTGATTCATCTAGGATTTTAGCTCCCCTTTTATAACTAAATTACCATTATCTTTATATGGGCTTTTGTGGTTGATGTTTATTTAAATTTAACATGAAATTTACCAATTTATTTGTTCAGTATCATGTCTTTGATCCCTCCCTTTTTAATTAGAAGTTTGGTTTCCTTCTTATTAACTACATCCCTTATAACTCACTAAATTGATGTGGCCACTGTAGAAAACAGTATGAGGTTTCCTAAAAAAAAAAAAAGGAAGAAAGAAACAAAAACTTGGGGCACCTGGGTGGCTCTGTCGATTGGGCTTTTGACTTCAGCTCAGGTCATGACCTCTTGGCTCATGAGTTCCAGCCCTGCATTGAGCTCACTGTTGTCAACACAGAGCCAGCTTCAGATCTTCTGTCCCCCCTCTGTGCCCCTTCCCCACTTGCACTCTCTCTCAAAAAATAAAGACATCTGAAAAAAAAAAAACCTAAAAATAAAGCTACCATATGATCCAACAATTCTGCTGGATATCTATCCAATGAAAATGAAAACACCGAATCAAAAAGATGAAAACACCTTAGATGGTGCATACATTTGGAGAAGACAGTATGATATTAATATATGTACTAATTGTTCCTTGAATGTTATTAAAATCAATGCAAATAGCCTTCTCATTAATTTTATAGAAAAAAATAAGTCTTCAAATCTAGATTAATCCACGAAAATCACCCCAACTACAGCTGATACACTTTTACCTTTATAGAGTTTCAATTTCCAGTGAATTATGAATGTGTTCTTAAGAGGGAGGTTAAATTAGATTCTTCCAGAGACTTAATACAAAATGCACCTAGAAATCAAAAGAAATAACCCGTCCCCTGCCCCTTTAACTACAAAACTCATTGGGGACAAAAGTGCTCACATCTGCAGTTAAATGTAACTGTGTCACGGAGAGAAATCTTCCCTCTCCAGGATCTTTAGCAGGGCCACAGACTCACGTAGCCACTGATATTGCCAAGTACATTTAGGAATATTCTGGATTTAGGAATATGTTAACTAGAAAACAGAAAAAACTAATTATCTAGTGGTTTGTAACTGTTCAGACGCTAACCACTGACTTGCAATTTATTTTATTTAAGTTTATTTATTTATTTTGAGAGAGACAGAGTGAGAGAGAGAAGAGGAGGAGTAGAGAGAGACAGAATCCCAAGCAGGCTCCACATTGTCAGTGAGGAGCCTGACACTGGGTTTGAGTTCATGAACCTTGAGATCATGACTTGAGCCAAGATCAAGAGTCAGATGCTTAACCGACTGAGCTACCCAGGTGCCCCTGACTTGGGATTTATCAATAAGTGTGTAATTGAAGATTCTGATAATTGTGTGAATTTGGGCAAGATCCTGATAAATGATCTTTTATTTTAATTACAAAGGGATTCATTTAGAGGTCATTTATCCGAAGACATTCACTATTTGGGGGGCAATGAAGCCCAAATAGTTCCTCCAAATCACAGTTGGCTGATGACAAAGCTGGGACAGAACCCACGTCTCCTACTTCACCCTATGTCTCCATATCTTGAAAGATAATCTAAAGGTAATAACAATAAGCATCAAAAGTGATCATCTGGGGCTCAGAAATTTGGCAGAATATTTCAGAAATGAATCCAATCTCTCAAGTGCCAAATTATTTAGGAAGCAACTTAAAGTTTAGCACAGAATGCTTAGAAATGCGATTTTCTTAGAAAATCACAGTAGTTCCCTATTACAGTGACTTACCATGACATTGCAAAGTGAAATCTATTTCTAATGCATGCGAATTTGCATATGCAGTGGCTCTCCCACCATGGCCCATTTTATTGAGTTTTTGCATACAGAGGTAAAATTCTGAATTGTCATGTACTTGAGGCTAAAAATTAATGACTTTGGTTTAATTGCAAAGTAGGCTAGTGAGGATAGGAATTGATCTCTTTATCTATGATACTGA
Organism: Leopardus geoffroyi; assembly: GCF_018350155.1. Classification (NCBI taxonomy): domain Eukaryota; kingdom Metazoa; phylum Chordata; class Mammalia; order Carnivora; family Felidae; genus Leopardus; species Leopardus geoffroyi. Next base: position 82,529,870 of record NC_059339.1, on the reverse strand, counting down.
TTTTTTCCCCCTCTGAGTTTCAAAAAGCAATAACCTACCTTCGTCTATATGCACTCTGTCGGTTACTGATGACTATTCAGTAGAAATGCTACAGAGTCATATTGTGAATGGAGTCCTCTTTCCTAAAACTTGTCTCCCTAACTTTATTCACCACCGACCAACGTTTCTTTTTGTTTCCTAACATAATAGTAGGTGCTTAAAGTGTCTTACTTGCTCCATGGAACTGTGATGTATTCAGTAATTTCTACAGCGGTTATAAATGATGAGGGAAAGACACTGGTGGAATATTTGAAATGTAAATTATAAATATGTAGTCCTTACAGAAACACAATCCCAAACAAATGCATGAATACTGAAAGTAAAATATACACAGTGACTTTTATAAGATGAATTTTGCTACATGATAAACTTAAAAAAAAAAAAGGATACTCTCAAGACATTTCTTTTCTCAAACGATCTTTATGTATCTGCTAAGAACACTGTGATTTGAAGGTCATGAAGGTGGTTTGGTGAAGCCTGTCAAGATAACAGTATCTAATGCCACACTCTGAGTATAATAGGCTCTAAATGAGCTAGTTCTTTGCAGGATGAGGACCTCCAAATCTTTAAATCTTGTCCAGCATCCTTCGATGTTGCCCTGAGACTTTTCCTACCATAGCTAGTGTCCTGAAGGAAATATAATACTATCTTTTAAAGTTTTTATTGTATTTTATTTTGAGAGAGAGAGAGACAGAGACAGAGAGAGGGAGAAGGAGAGGTGGGGGAGGGGCCGAGAGAGAGAGAGACTCCTAGGCAGGCTCCCCAGTGGAGGCTCAAACTCATGAACCTTGAGATCATACCAAAGTCCGATGCTTAACCGACTGAGCCACCCAGGCATCCCCGCATGGACATGTTATCGATGTCAGCGCACACCAAGACAGCTGGCTACATACAGCATATCACACAGGTATCGTAAACACTTGAAAATAATAGCTAATTAAAGATGAGCAGATTTGAGTTTTATATTATAAATCTTTACCTGCCTGATCGCAAAGTCCAATAAGCATACTCTGGAGAGAACCAAAATCTTCTCTGACTAAATAAAGTTTTGGAGCAGATTCTGTCACAAGTTTGATTTGGGGACCCTGTTTGAAAAAATCTAAATATGTAAGAAAGTATCTTCTTTTCAATATAAACTTTATAGTAAATGACTATGGGTCAATCATTTTTTTTTTTAATTTTTGCTGTGAATATTTGCCAGCGTAATACCTGGGGTGTCTTACGGGAAAAAATTGGAGCGTGTTGTATTCCAGAAAATCTAAAGTAGCATCAGATTTCTTAGCATCAAGGATGAGAAAAAATGTTCAGAATCTAATTTTATAATACAAGTTATAAACCTTTTTTTGTTGTTTTGCTGTCTTCTTGTACATGGATTAAAGTATACTGATTAATCTTTGTTGGCGGTGGTGTATTGTTTTGTTCTCCTTTTCATTTCCAAAATCATTTTTCCTGTATTCCCATTTCATATTCATTATTACAGATGTATTTTAACATTAACAGTTAATTTGGTCTATCCTAATATTTCACTGGAATTTTATATAATATTAGACTTTTTGCCTGATGGCTTAGCTCAAACTTTGTAGAGAATTTGTTTAAGTATGTAAACCTTCAGAAATATGTATAAGATTTCTCACTTTGTAAACTTAATCAAATGCAAATCAAATAAGTTTAACATTACACATTTTAAAAATTCTAAGTTTAAATTCAGAAAGTCTTTGAAAATAAAGCCCAGAATAGCATGTGTTGGCATTTATCGGTATCAATCTTTAAATTAGCAGGTGCCATTTTCACCTGAGTACTGAATACTGGACACTTGAATGTTCCTTGACTGGAATCCCATGAAAATCTGGTTTGCTAATCTGCAAATACAACTACATATTGTTGTGTGTGTGTGTGTGTGTGTGTGTGTGTGTGTGTGTGTGAGAGAGAGAGAGAGAGAGAGAGAGAGAGACAGAGAGAGCAGCAAGAGACAGACAGACAGAGACAGAAACAAAGAAAGACTGGCTTTCACAGGTACCTCTATAGGGCAAGAATTCTACCCAGATTTCTTTCCTGCATGGACGGAAGGGTGGCCATTCTGGAGACAAGCTCACTGAAAGAGAGATGTCAGAAGGACTGAGTTGCAGAGGTGACTTGTGCGCTTTTTTTCCCTATTTCACTGAAAATATTATTCCTCCTCCCTCATGAGGATTACATACCAGCTTCCCAACTACTCAAAACTTCTCACTGTAGGAATAAAAATAAGAAGGCAAGAAAAGGACAAAGATCGCTCCTCCTACATAAGCTGTATGCTGTTCATACAGTTTCTATAAACTTTATTGTAACACTGGAGCCTGATTTACAACCAAACGTCTGTGCTTCTTAGTCCACTGTAACTGTCTCACTAGCAACATCAAGGGGCTGTCCCAAGACTCAATTGCACACTTTAAGATTCCATCCTCCCCAGAGCAAACAGCACAATGACGCCACATACACGACATATGCTGGAATTTATAATCCCTGTGACATATCTTTTTTCACCCTAAACACGGAATCTGTTGACATGGAAGATGAGAAAAAGAAATATCGACAAGGTCATTCGTCTTCTTCTCCCGTTGAATCTGAGTTTACTAGCAACAGATGCAGAGATTTCCAGTTGATAGAAAGTAGTGCTCATGACGCTTTCAGTTTCCGAAACACAGCTCAGCTGTCATGATGAAACATTATAGATGGAAGTGTTTACATTAAAATCATATAGAAAACGTTTTCAGTGAAAGGAGAGAAATATACTAGGAAGTAAGATTCATCATGATCAAAAACCTGTATAAGCAATCAGCACATACCAGGAAATAGGATAGAACCGAAAAGCATATTTAATCTATTTTCCCAAATGTGACCAGTTAATCTGTACAGAGGGGAAGTTGTACTTCACTTTGTACAAGTGGCTTTTTTCTGAGTTCTCTTTCTCCTTACTCTCGATTCATTTCACTAATGTCCATTATGAGGAGAGGAAATTAAAAGACCTAGACTATTGCAAAGGTTTGACATTCAATAAATCATATTTCTGAAAATATGCCATGTTTTATTCATTAATACAAGCATTCACATGGCACACTGGGAAGTCTCCTCAGTGGGATTTTTGACCTCAAACACTAGTAAAGAATAACCACATTGGTATTTGTTCAAACATTTGCCTAGAATTATTAGATTTCCTAATTGAGTGTCTGGATTTTTAAAATAACTGTGAAAACAAGTCAGATGATTGAGGGTAAAGTCGAATCTTTACAGAAAAGCAATGGAGAAAGATTTACAATAATGTTTACTCGCTGGTTGATTATTAAGGGGGATTGTATGATTTTTGACCACAATTTATGCGATAAAAATAAGGGATCAAAAATCACGCCACTAGAAACTTCACAGACGTTTAAGAGAATATTCAAATTAAGCTATATACAAAAAATGAAACTTAGGTTAGATAATAACATACAATACTCTTCTACATAGGAAAATAAGATATTCTTCTGTGTGATATTTTTCCTTGGCAAGATCCACAACGCGGGCAACTCATTTCAATAATGGAGAGCAGAGCATGTAAGTTTCACCAAGTTCGTTAATGGTTTTCATCAAGGGCAAGAATCTCCCTTTGAGGGTAGAAAATTGAAGTCCAGGTTGGTTCAGTGACTTCCTCAATGTCTAGGACAGAGCCAAGAGCACGCCTCGGTTCTCCTGATGCCGGCCCTGATCAGTAATGGTCCCAGCCCTGGCTGTTTTCTTGAGCCAGCCTGAGCACGTACGCATACCTTCAAGGCCATGATTAGTCATGAACATTCAGAATGGATTGTCATGCTTAAAACAAACACATTTTAAATTGTGTTCCAAGCATGCGGCTTCCCTGTGATTCCAGCAAAAACCTCAGTTTTCCATCCTGAGAATCACTTACTGAATTCTTCAGGTTTGAACCACAGGCACCCTGGCGCACCAGCATTTCTATGTGGAGGGAGGGTTTTAGGGCCCGTGAGCTGCAAGTGATGCCTGCGGTTCAAACGGACACAGTAGTGGGGAATACGGCAATTTTTCATATTAAACAATGTGTGTAGCCGTGGTGTGGTTGGGGACTGTGGCAATTCAACGAGTCCAACCAGCTCCTTGCTGCTGACTCTTCGGTGAGTCCTTTCTGGCTGGTTGAAGTCAGTACTGTGTGGAAATACTGTCAGAGCCCTTATCTGCCCTGCCCCTCCCGTGTCTCCTCTACTCAACCTCTGTTATGCCACTCTTGACTCGACTCTCCTCCTGATAGTCATACACACACACACACACACACATGCATGTGCACACACATATATACATGCACGTACACACACGTGCACACAGACAGTGCACACAGACTCACACCCATACACACACGTGTGCACGCATACACACATATGTGCACACACATATGCATGTGCATACACATGCATGCATATACACACGAGTGCACACACACTCACACACATGCACACAGACACGTGCACACAGACTCACGCCCACACACGCCACATACATGCACACACACTCACACACATATACACACAGACGCCGTCTCTTTCACAGAGCTTTATGCACCTCTTTTTCGGGGGTCAGAAGGCTACCATTCTCTCTTTACCTCTCTCTGAGCCAAACTGTCTATGTGAGGAGTGTGCAATTTTTACACTAGTTGCATTTCAAGGATGTGTGAAATCTTCCACAGAGCCTGGCATCAGATCAGCAGCAAGGCTACTTTGTTGGCAGCTTGTTCATGATGATTGATCTTAAGGAGAATCTCCTTTCATCAGCTGGGATCATTTGGCTGATTTATTATGATGGCTCATCACCTTGGAAGTTTCCTTAAAGGACCTTTCCGTGTGACATGTAATCTCCATCAGCAAATACCCTTACATGACATCTGCAGTTTGATACATACCTGGAATATAAACTGTTTTCAGGTTTTAGTTCATGTTCTGCATGGCACACATGGCCGTCTTAGCATTTATTGCTTGGCCGTTTTTTCCTCCCTCAGTGCCGTGGGCCTGTCTAGGCAACGTGGCCCATCAGGTGACTTTTCTAACACGGTTCAGATGAGATCTGTTGCATACTGTTTTCAAGGCTTTCTCATGGCTGGGGTGCATCCAAAATGATGCAGAAAATATGAAACTCTACAAAAAAATCAGATAAATGGAGTAAATGGACAGATCTTAAGAAAAAACATTTCATCTCCCTCATGCACCAGCCATTCTACCAAGTCTGTCTAGACTATTCTGTCAACTAAACAATCCTAACATTTTATGTATTGTGCTACAGAGTTTCATCTAAAGCAAGAATTAAGAAATAGATGTGCCCTTATCTGTTTTTACTTTCTGCTATCAAAATACAGAAATTAATTTTAAATAAGTGTTTGTAAAAGTTATTATTTTTAAATAATAAGATCTTATAAAAGGCTGGTACATTAAAACAATTAACAAAGAACTTTTTAGCAAAAAGAGTTCCTAGGAGTCTATTCTTGTCACATGGATGGAGAGAGTGAAGACCTGAATAAGTTCACACAGGTACAAAACCATAAGTGCAATGCACATGTCTTCACTTACAAGGTTTCAATAATTTAATAAACTGTACCATGGATAATATATGCATTCATGCAATATATGCATAGACACATACACATATACTATACTTAGTATATATAATATAACATATATTATAATACATAATATCAATTATTTGTAATATAATATACAATCATGCTATATATACCATTATATGTGTATATTATATATATTCAGAATATATAACATATGCTATATTTTATATATTCAGATACTAGATATCTATAGTATATCTAATGTATTATGATATATAATACATATTATATATATATATTATGTGCATGTAATGTAATATATAATGTGATAAGTGTGTGTGGGTATATATATATTACCCTGTATAAACACATGATACTTTAGACATAGGTTTATTCCCATGTAAAATATTAACATTGCAAATATATTAGAATATATTATAGATATTGATTAGATATATTTTTGTATAGATTGAATGTATTTCCATTGTACTTATACTCTGTGCAACATGAATGCATTTGGAAAGGAAGCCCAAAATACTGTGGATAAGCACTATGTGAATAAGATATCTACCTCACCTCATTCTTCATTGTTATTTCTATTAAACATACAAGTTTATGAAGTTGTTCAGACTATTGGCTAATGATTAACAAAAGTAATTATACATTATAGGAATACAGACATTACTTAATAGCTTCATTTCCTCAAATTTTAATTTTGTATTTTAAGTCATTTTAATCTAATTCTTGTATTCAACTGCACTTTAATTGCAAAGTTACCCTCGATTTCATCTCTAGCTATATTTGCTCTGCTAATAAATTTCAGGAATTGGAGCACCTCTATGTAGGGAATTAGCTGTTTAAAATTGATTTTGTAAATTTGATTTAAAATACCAATTGGCTCAACATATAATTCAATTAAAGACAATGCAAAAAAATATCATTCACTGTTGACATTCATGGACCATATTTTTCACAAAAGAAAGGGAACAAAAAAAAACTTTGGTCACTCTTTTGAAAACCAAGAAAATACTCCACTTTTTCTCCACACTTTCCAGACTATTCTATTATCTAACATTGGAGGAAATAGGGAGTCATTTTTAGGCAACCAGAATATGTAGTCTGGAGGGATTTTGTGAAGAGCCAAATCAAATATATTTAAATTTGGAAGAACAAACCCATATCATTAAATACAAGAATTTGATATCATGGAGAAGCATTCTAGAAGAAGGGTCAGGGCACTTTGGTGCTACTCTTAATCTTGAAATTACAAAAAAAAAAAAGTGTGTGTAGTTTCTTTCACATTCTTTTTTGATGTATTTATGTTAAGATTCCATGACAAAAAGAGCTGAACAAACACACCAACTGAGAGTTATTTTATATTTGTTTTTTTTCACATGATATAAATTATAGTCTCAAAGACACATAAAATATTGAAAGTAAGGAAATGTTTCACAACCAGGAACTTTATTAATATCCCCTTGTACAAAAAGGATTCCATGAAATTTTAGTAGATATAGCTGTTCTATTTTTTGGAAGTTGTGGTTAAAACTAATTTCAAGATTATTTTTAAAGTACAACAAAATTTTGCCTTTGATAATATATAATCATAAATTCCAGCATCTAATAAAAATTGCTATACATTTCTAAAAAGAGAAAATTCTGCTCTATGACCGTGATAAAAATATTAAGAAATAGAAACAGAACCAGAAAATGATAAAAACATGTTTTTAGAGAGACAAGAGACAAGAGACAATGCCTTTTTAAGAGACAAGGGCAGTTAAGTACCAATTATAAATATACTCAATTTTTCCAGTATGTTAAAAGAAATCATGAACATAGTTAGAAGTGGAAATGAAGTTGGCAAAGATTTCTCGATAGAAAAAGAAAGAAAAACAAAAAAGAACAATTACAGGTACAGCAGGTTTCATCAAATTTAAAAATGTCATTCTTCAAAAAACCATTCACAAATGACTGGGTGTTTGTAATATTACTTAATTCATAGTTTCAATTTTAGAATACTGTAGAGTATGTTAATGATTGGCCTTTTTAAATTTATTTTTCTTCTCTAATTTTAGCTAACAAAGCCATTTGATCTTTGTAAAACTCAAGATTAATATGAGCTTAAATTTTGCTTCTCATCTGGCAACCTCTCTGTATTTTCATCTGTAGAAGTGATTTGCAGAGTTGATGCATTTCTGAGTTTTCTCCCATTTATACCATTTTTTTGGACTGAAAGTTCTTAAGTGTAGGATCTTTATACACCGAACACCAGAGCACATGGAGATTTCAATATCCAAAATGCACGGCTTCCAAATGGTATCTTTCTGCCCTGCCCACAGAACTCAATTGGTCAGATTTTCCTCTCGAATTTCTTGTTTCACTCCAGCAGTTCAATCTTATTTCCTGCTTAATTGCTATTCGGAGTGTCATGTTCTCAAAGACGAAAGGTGAACAGAGAGTCATCATCTGGCATCAGCATTTTGGCTGATGGTAAAATCCATGGTCACGAAGTGGAGAAACGTGTCCAAAGTTCCACTTGACTCTACTAGATTCTTGGGAGTGCCTGAAAAATGTGGGGCAGGGAATTTGAAAGCACAGAGTACCTCTGACCTAAATGCAGATCGTACTGTTCTTAGATTCTGAGCAACCTCATTTAGCTAGACTCTCCTTTATTTAATTCCTCCCTGATTCTGGTGATAGGACAACTTAAATCCTGGTTTATGATTTTCTCTCCTGAGTTGCTCTCATGCATTTTTCTGTGTGGCAGATGGGAAGGGTGTGGACAAGATGAAAAGAGCTTTGAATGGGGCTGCTGACCAGACATCATTTTTCCGTTAGAGGTTCCATCATTTTTTGCTTACTTTAAGTATTTGTGCCTTTTTTTTTTTTAGTTTAGTGTGGCATTATCTTTGATAATTCTGTATGCTGTCAAGCTATCCTTCAAACTTTTTGCTATTTGTTTCAAGTGTATCACCTACTAATCTGGTTCGTGGATTTTCAGTTTTCTGACATAATAGTAAAAGGAATTCTCACCTGGAAAAGGATCACTATATGGTTCAATAATGATGAAATTACATTATGAAAAGTTTCACATGTACATATTTGTTTTATTAAATTAGATGGGCTTGTAACTGCTAATACATTCTGAATACAATATCTCAAAGAAATGTCTTGCCTTGAAGCTTTGAGCTGAGTATGTATAATTTTTTTGATCAGTTTGCACAACAGTTACATTGGGCGTATAATTTTGGATACTGGACTCCACTATAAATCAGAAAATAGTGAATATTCTGCTGGAACATTCGGGGCACCATGCAGCCCTTAATATGTCCCAGGAAAATTTGACAGGAGAGAAGAACACCGGATTTTGTTGAGTCTTATTTAAATTGATTTTATGCAAAAGCTCATGATTGGTTTTTTTTCTTCTAATTATTTGTTTAGATGATCTCAGTCAAGTTTATTACAACCAAAGCAATTGCATCAACAAAAATAAAATGATCGTGCTGATACAAATTTTGTTTCTTTGAGTGACCACATGATATTAAAAATGTTTTCAAGACACTCTTTGTCTCTGGTGACTTGTGAGGGTCTCCATTTTACATCATTCCTAACAAAAGTGAATTTTATTCAAAATAGACAAAAAGAGGGGTGCCTGGGTGGCTCAGTCGGTTAAGCGTCCGACTTTGGCTCAGGTCATGATCTCGCGGTTCGTGAGTTCAAGCCCCGCATCAGGCTCTGTGCTGACCACTCAGAGCCTGGAGCCTCTTTCAGATTCTGTGTCTTCCTCTCTCTCTGACCCTCCCCCGTTCATGCTCTGTCTCTCTCTGTCTCAAAAATAAATAAACGTTAAAAAATTTAAAAAACAAAATAGACAAAAAGTGAAAAGTGTTGTCATGACCCTCTCAGAATCATAAAATTGAGATAAATTGCAAAATTCTTTAGTTTCTTACTCAACATAACTTTCTAAATTGAAAACTCATTCTGAGCTTTGCAGGGAATTTCTCAGGTTCCCCAACAACGAAGAACTATGGTAACTGGCCATGCATTCACGTGCACAGCGCCCCTTGAGAGAAGAAGGACCCCCGCTGGAAAGGCCCATCACTGCCTGCAATACTGTATCTTGGCCCTTTTTATGTACTCTTTTTAAGTTTATTTATTTATTTTGAGAGAGAGAGAGAGAGAGCAGGGGAGGCACAGAGAGGGAGAGAGAGAATCCCAAGCAGGCTCTAGGCTGTCAGTGCAGAGCCCGATGTGGGGTTTGACCTCTCAAACCATGAGATCATGACCTGGGATGAAACCAGTAGTCCAATGCGTAAGGGACCGAGCCACCCAGGTGGCCCCTCGGCCCTTTTTAAACAATAACTGGCTTTTCCACAGGGGCGATTTCAACTTTCTGATTTTTATGAAGCTGGAATTTTGAACGCTGCTCTCCATTACCCAGTTTGGTGGTTTGATTTTAAGTATTAGCCTGTGAGTGCACCTGCGAATAACTATGATGCACGAGAATGACTAATGCAATTTGTTTAGGGGATGACTCCGATAGCTTTCAAGTCTCGCACGCAGAACAGACTGCAAGCCACACATCAGTTTACAAACCTTTAGCCTTGAGTTTGATGCTTCATTTATAACACTTGCTACTCTGCCAAATGGTACTGTGGCTCTGATCCAGATAACTGACTGGGGACCCTGCATAGGGCCGTGGATGTCTGGCTCACACAGAGACGATATCCAAAGCATTCAAAAGCAAAATCCAAAAGCAGTAGTCCAATGCCCGGTTCTGTCGGTGTTAATCAAGTGTTTCCTTGTTCACTGTTTCACATAATGTGCACAAAAGTTCTTACTGGGACATCAGAGCCATCTGATAGTCCTATTTTATTTGACTAGCTACTTCACGGACCCCTTCTCATTCAGCCAGTTAGCGCTACCTTCTAGTCCCAACTTAGAACATTAATCAGAATTTCTTATTCTCCTAGGGGCACCTGGCTGGCTCAGTCAGGAAGAATGTGTGACTCCTGATCTCAGGGTCATGAGTTCAAGCCCCGCATTGGGTGTAGAGATTACTTTTAAATAAATAAATAAATAAATAAATAAAATAAACTTACATGTTTTTTCTTACTCTCCTAAAGCCACCCAGAGCTATTCAAACTTATTACTAAAGCAAAGTTTATTTTTAGTCAATTTTCCTCATATCTTAGTCTGTCCTTCAATCGTCAGCTCTAGCAGAATTCCAAAGACAATTTGCAGTAAACATTTTATTGTTTTTAAATGTTTATTTATTTATTTTAAGCGAGAGAGTGAAAGAGAGGGAGAGAGAGAGAGAGATCACAGTGGGGGGCGTGGGGGCAGACACAAAAGGAGAGAGGATCCCAAGCAGGCTCTGCACTGTCAGCACAGAGCCGGATGCAGGGTTTGACTCTTCCCTCCAAGAGATCACTACTCGAGCCAAAATCAAGAGTCAAAGGCGTCACCAACAGAGCCACCCAGGCGCCTTGCATTGAACATTTTAAAGTCAAGGCCTTTTAATAAGTCTACTTATTCATCAAATTTCTCATCCTAAACTTTTGCAAAAGGAAGGGTTATCTCACGATTCTCAGAAAGAAGTGACGGAAACACAAAGTCACGGGCACTGGGCGTTTTGGCCTAAATCTGTACCTGGTACAAAACTGAACGACATACTTACCTCTGTTTACCTAGAATCAGAAAATGTTACTTAGATGTTCACTTAAATAACATTTTGATAACTTAACTGTGAGTACTTAATAAGAATTAAATTTCCACCCTTAATTTAAAATATCACACTCGGAATTTTCACTTTTGTAACTTCTATTAATTATCGACAATTCATTGAATACAAGATTTTTAATATTTAGCTCAGAAATTTTAAATAGTGCTCATAAATAGGGATATTAGATAAGAAGATGCATATAATTTCCCAAGCATAGAATTAAGGACCACAGTACTTTTAATCAGCATCTGCCTTTTTAGAAATAAGAGAAAAATATACCAATGTGCTTCTCATTGACCTGATCTTTCTCAGTCTATGAAAGCTTATCACACTTAGAATTCAGTAAAACATTTGTCTCTGAAAAGACTTGAGAACAATGCATCTTCTCCTTAGCGAAACGAATGATAGGTGGAAATGTCAGTTAAATGTCTTTTATTACTGTAATTAGAATTAATTCTCAACAATGAAACAGATTGTACACACACTAATGTAATTCTGTATTGATTTTCACTATTAGTTATGTTTCCTCTATTACAAGAATTGCTTTTAACTTTATTTGGATGAATATACCTAATGCAGGGTAACTAGGGCCTCCTAAAACAAATATCAGCAGATTAGCAAGCAAATGTAACCACTTTAAATTGAATTTATGTAATGGCACTTAACATTTTATTCATATAATACTTTATCCACGTGCATTAATTTAAAATTCCTACCATAAATCCTAAAATTACAAATTACCTTTAGCCTTAAAGGCAGAGATAAAAAGAAATATATTGCCTAATACCGATTATGGGACAGGAATAAAGTACACATACTCACACGCCTTATGTCAAACTTTCCACTAGTGGTTAAAAATAAATCAATTAAATAACAAGATTCTTTTCAGCTTCCAGGACACATGTTGTACCCCTAATCACCCAATCTAATGTGGTTCCTCAGACTCAGTCCTCTCAGTTTTGTCTAGACTCTCCTGCCACATATTAAACCTCACTTTGAATACAAACTTCTCGCTTGGTTTAAAATCCTAGGCAATTTAATCACGGTTGTGTCTCTTTCTTCCTCAATGGTGCTTTATGTTCTATGCAGGCCAGGACCATCCTCATACACTGGTTTTTAGTGAAACTGCAGGTAATTTCATGTTCTTAAACCAACATGTAAGTGAGTTTTTAACAACCCTAGTGTCTGAAATACCCATCAACAGGATGGCAGTAAGGTTATCTGAGCATGGTCATTACATCAAGTACTTTACTAATTCTATTTTTTTTAAATGTTTATTTGTTTTTGAGACAGAGAAAGAGAAGGAGAGAGAGGGCAGGAAAGGGGCAGAGAGAGGGGGAGACACAGAATGTGAAGCAGGCTCCAGGCTCTGAGCTGTCAGCACAGAGCCCGACGCGGGGCTCGAACTCACGGACCGTGAGATCATGACCTGAGCCGAAGTCAGACACTTAACCGACTGAGCCACTCGGGCGCCCCAATTTCTTAATTCTCTTTTTTATCACTTTCAGTTTCTACTTCGGTTTTGTCTTTATCCTCAGTGTTGATCCCGAGAGTTAGTGTCATTTTCGGAGAATTTGTCGTTTTTCCTGAATACGTGTGCTGCTTTTTTGCAACAAGAAGTTAAATTCCTAAGCTCCAGGGTTTGTTGTTGTTGTGGTTGTTTGTTTTGGTTTAAAAGAGTTCTCTTCTCCACAATGAACCTGATTCTTCTATTAAATCTTTGCAAGTGGTTATTTTATAATAAGAAATGGCTCTTAGTCCATTGTTTAATTCTGCTAGCGTTTTTCTTTTGCTAAAGTCTTAATTATATTTAACCGACACCACATTACTCATAAAGAATGAAATAACAACATAATGAATATACTGCACTTTTGCTTTGAGTCAGCAGGATGCTAACGTAATAAACTGATCATCTAATTCTATAAACACGTGTTTATAAGGTGACTTAAGCCACTTACGCACAAACTTATGTTGTTAGCACAATTAAGGATTTGGTGTTTTCCATTAGATGGGAACGGATTTGTCTGACTGAAGATGCCACTTTGCATTTGTATAAACAGCAGCGTATCTTCAGGGAATACAGCAAATTTCCACATGTTATATGAAGTGAAGTAAAATTTTATATTTTCTGTAGTTGATTTCTAATGTTACTTGTAAGAACAAGCTGCAGGTGAGTATGTCCTAATCATGTTGCTGAGCTACAATTTATAGAAAAAGCAACTTTCCAATGAGAGGACGTAGTCTACATAATAGTAAGAGAAAATGAACTTCAGCTCAGGAAAACTATTCCATCTTTAATTGAGGCATTGGCAGCTCAAAATATGCTGTGCTATTTAGGCTTATTCTTCCTTAATAATGTTTTATTAATCTTCGATTCTCGATTTTTATCACCTATAACAGAGAGTTGTACTTATTTGCAGACACGTGAATATTTGTTAAAATGAACAAAATGAAAATAGAAAAGTGTCTAAAAGTTTCAGAATAGGGCAATAATACGAATTATCTATATCAGATTGTTAAGGATCTTGAGTATCTTAAAATGTAGGTAAAAGCCACATCAACTTTTTCAAGCCCCACAATTATGCAAAACTTTACTGACAAATACTATTTATGGTAATAATATGGCACGGTATGGAAAACAATATTCTGATGTCAATTAATATGAGCTACATTTTGAACATCTTTTAAAGGGGAACAAATGCAAGTCACTGGCTGAGAAGGCCATCAGATAAAATGATATTTTCTGGCAGATCTCAATTTACTAGGTGACCAAAGGAATATGGGTTATCTTTTCTTGACTAATTTAGGTTGCAGCCAGTAATGAATCCCACAGGAATAATTTGGGTAAGAATACACTTTGCCTTCCTATTTTTTAATATAAAAGTAATGTAGAGTTATTATGGATAATAATGGATAAGCAAAAAAGGAAAAAAGAAAGGAGAAAGAGAAAGCGGGAGTGGGGGAGAAAGAGAAGAGCCACTAAATTCTCTACCATCGAGGAAATACGTGTGAGCTTCTTAGGATGCATCCTTCCCAATATTATCTGTGTATATGAAGATGTGCGCATTTGGGTACATAAGTCTGTCTTTAGTGTCCTGGTCAGACACAGCTCTGAACGCGCCTGTGGACTTCTGTGCTGCAGGGAATATGTCAGAGCTTTGTCAGACCCTCCTGTGAACATCGCCTTTCCTAGTTCTTTAAGGTTTTTTGGTGAGTCCCCTAGTAGTTCCAACTGGGAACACCACCCGAGGCAGCGGTGACGTTCAGCAAATTCCCACTGATTGTTTTTGACAAAAGTCCTAGGGCCACAGCTGATCACAACAAGGAAGTTCTGAGTCAGGTCAGCTAAGGCAAACCTTGATAATAGAGCTTTCCTGTGAGATGCCAGACGGGTCAAATGGTGACAATTATCTCGGGGTGGCGCTTTCAGAGGCTCCAAGCCCATTCTTCCCCTACTGGGGCGCTAGGCTGCTGGTTTTCACGGCCTCTGTGGCTGTGAGGCTGTTGCTTTTCAACGCTATCTCAGAAAGGGAGAAGGGCATGAGATAAAAATGAGTCAAAATGCCACAAAGCTCACTGTTCCAAAGAATTTCGGCAGTATTTCTAGAATAAAGGTTCCCCCTACTGTTAGTTTTCAAAGTTCAGAATGCATTGATTTTGAGGATTTTTGCCAGAGCTCACACTCTGGTCATGGAGGGATACATTTGCAGAGGTCCATACTCTGCCGTCCTTGAGAGGTTTCTTATCTCTCAGTATGATTTAAGGATGTGAAGTCGTCCTGACACCAAAACGTTTAAGAATGGAGGTCATAGATGAATACAGAGACGGCAAGGAAATTTTGTCCCCAGACAATCCTGGCAATACCATTTGGTGGCTGTTGTTCTCTTCTCTCAGCAAAATGATATGCTTCTTTTAACGTCCAATGCATCCACTGATTCAATAATAAAACTTGCAAATGCAAAGACACGTGAAAACACATCAAGGTACAACCCTCTCTAAATACATAAATAAAAAGACCGTTGCAATTTGATCTATTGCTTTGGATTATTTTTAGAGTACAGTACAGCATATTGATTTCCATTATGATTATCCAAAAAAGAACACTCATAAGTCCTGATATAAATAATAATCTAAAATAGATCTTATTTCATATTCTACTGTAAACTATCATTTCAACGAGGATTACTTTCAAAGACGAGTTGATTTGTTTACTTGAAAAAAACTCAGGAGAAACACTGAGGATTTGGCATAGATGCTAAAATTTAATTTGTTTGAATTCTGTGTATGCCATCGTTAAGTTCGGCATCAGTAGATACTGACAACAGTCCTTCATTATGTTATTGCAAATAACATTCCCTACTATGTATTCCTTCCATATATGAACATTTGTGTGAGAATATTTAAGCAAAACAGAACATGAAACTTAATACTAATATGGACTTTGATGCTCTTTTATCATGCACGTAAATACAAATTGTACCTAATGATTCATTCAGTAAAACATATTTGGTATAATATGTTATGTTCATATACAGTATCTTATCAACAAGAAAAATAAGTCTCTGATGTGATCTGAAATGAAGTATGACCCTGCATGTCTTTTAAAAGCTACTGTGACTATATTTTAAAACAAATTTAAGAACTATTGTGACCAGAACATATTGTGTTGAAAAAGAATCCATCTGACAAATCACTGGAACACAAACAAGAAATAAACACGTGTCTGGAGGAGGCAGCTCTCAGTAATGAGTTTCTGACAGTAGGGAGGCTTAATAGACTATTAATTACCAGGGTACGTGATGTCACAGCCCCTACTGAGAGGAGTTCCTGGCACTGTACCTTAATAATCATACCTGTGGACTCTGCGTATTCTCTGACATCATGACAACTGTAGCCACCACTTTTCCAATGAAGCCTTTCTCTGATGTGGCGGTGTTCACGGAGAACTTAGTGACACCAAAGGACTGAAGTCAGCTCCGATTCGCATAGCCTTCCTGAAGCAACTCCATTGGGATGGTCTCCAGAAACCAAAGATCTTGTATTTTAATATAAAGAGTAACATATAATACATGTATCCCATCTCCCCGGAGGCCTACTAGCATTCTTTTCTCAGACTTTGTCAGCTTTCAAGAGGAAATATGGTTTATCAGAACATGAAATAAATGGCATAGGAGGAGGCCACAGTGAAATCACTGGCATACCAGCTCAGGAAATCACAACAGAGGGTATCCTGGCCGAAAAATGTTTATAGCCATTGAAGCCTTGTCGTTCCTTTGTCCAGAGTATAGAATAGAGCCCTTAAGCTAGTTGACATTAGTTACAGTATATGCTAGACCTGAGAATATGGGGATAACATAACCAACTTATTAAAGTTGATTATATATACATATATACACATACATATATATGTATATACATATAGATATAATCTATATGTGTGTGTACATGCACACATTTATATATATAATTTTAAGGTAATTCTACAAAGCTTATAAGATTTATAAGATTTTAACACATATGCTGTTTTCAACAGAGTATGCATGTGCATTAATGTAACATCAAATTACTAGAGAAATTATTTTCTCAGTGTTGGCACAAGGTAAATTATATCTATATCCATATCTATATCTATATCTATATCCATATCTATATCTATATATGTATCCATATCTATATATAGATATGGCTAATTACATAACTGTAAGTGCAACTATATATAGTTATTTCGTTAAGGCCCAACCCAACATTTCACAAATATTACATCTATACATCTTGCCAAGGGGTTTAAGTCTTTCAAAGCACAATCTCATACTTAAGTATCTGTTAGGAAGCCAAGAAACCAGCCAGCAAGTGAATAAATCACCCAAATCCTCAAAAATAATACTAACAACCATCAAAGTGATAAGACTCTAAATAGATGACCAGGGAAACAACATTTAGACAAAAACATATAATCTATGTTAAGAAAAGCATGGTAAAGTTATTTCCTATAACTCAATAAAAATAGACAAAGAGTATAATGAATATTTTGTTAATGGAAAAGACTGGTCCATAAAAATAAAAATATTCAATACTAAAGGTATTCAAAAATTACAAATGAAAACTATTCCATAGTAATATGCTGTCTATTTTTTTAAATTTTATTTTAATAATTAGTGCTGGTGATGCTATCAGGAAAGAGACATTTTTTAATGTTATTTGGGAGCGTGTAAGTTGATACATTTCTTGAAAGAAGTTTGACTATGCCCATCAGAGGTCCATAAAGTATTATTACAATTTGATCTAGCAGTTCTATTTTTAGAAAGGTTCCTAATCAGAAAATGTATTAAGATAAATGTGAATAAGGGTTTTTCATGGTTTTAAAATAAAAAGAAATTTAGAAAGATATAGTCAGAAATATAGAATATGTTTCATGTATTTTGAAGTCACTTATGAGACTCTTAAATAATTTTAAAGATAATATAGATGCATATTTAAAATTGAAATATATTATGTTAAGTAATGGTGTAGATATATCATTGATTGAAAAGTGTTTTCAGTGAATGAAAATAGTAAATTTTATAAATACTTAAGTGTGTGTGTGTGTGTGTGTGTGTGGTTTTCTACATAAAAGCCCAGGAAATAGAGTTGTAGATCAAAATTTTCTCATTATCTTCTTGAGTGAAGACTCGAAGCAATGATTATAGTCTTTTTTTTTTAATTTGTTTGAATATTTTCTGAAAGGAAAATTAACTAATTACTTAATTAGATAAAAATTAGAAATAATTGAGATCAGTTCAGCTATCAGTTTATCATAATTAGATACCATGATCTTGTTAATAATTAGTCTTTGGATACAGTAAAGGATGATGATCTCAAAATGTTATAATAATTTGATTCCATTCTTTTTAATCTAAGTTACTTTATATTTCATTATTTATTCAAAAAGGCTTATTAAAATTTTCTATTACCTAGAATTTAAGGAGAGAATTTGATTTTACCCCTGTTTCTAGAAGAACATGTGAATGAGTATCTGCATATTTATTTTCTGCTGCTGTGTAGTAAGATATGACAAGTGTAGCAGCTTTAGACAATGCACATTTACCACCTCAGTTTCTGGGATTAGGAGTGTGAGCACAGCTTAACTGGCCCTTCCATTCAGGAGCTCATTAGGTTTCAACCACAATGTTGGCCAGAACTGTGATGTCCTCTGAGTCTTGGAATTCACTTCTAAAAACTGACGAGTTATTGGTGGAATTCAGTTCTTTGACGTAGTAGGACTGAGGCCTCAGTCCTGGAGATTGCTTGATATTCAACAACGGGGGACTCTCTTCTTAACATGTGAGTTTGCTTCTTCAAGGCCAATAGGAGCGAGTCTCTGTTGCTTCCTGCTTTTGATCCCAAGAGGTTCCATTAACTGATTAGGTCAGGAGTCCCCAAGCTAATCTCCCTTATCAGTTACCTTCAAGCCAATTAACTAGGGATTTTAATTATGTCTGTAAAATCCCTTCATTCTTGCCATATAACATTACCTAACCAAGAAAGTACCACATTATATTGGTTTGAAGCAAATCGTAGGTACTGCCTACACACCAGAAGAATCCAGTACAATATTATGACTCAATGGGGATTATCTCAGGGTATGTCGTAAAATACATATGGTACTTAAAAGACATTCATAAAATTCTCAGTGTTGTCCCCATCTGCTGAAATTGACTACTTGATATATTTTATCCACTAGTTTCTATAAAATTTCTATAAAAGTTCTCTGATATTTTAATAGAATCACAATATTTAT
This sequence comes from Leopardus geoffroyi, assembly GCF_018350155.1. Classification (NCBI taxonomy): domain Eukaryota; kingdom Metazoa; phylum Chordata; class Mammalia; order Carnivora; family Felidae; genus Leopardus; species Leopardus geoffroyi. The sequence goes on along the minus strand of NC_059339.1, from coordinate 82,510,754 downwards.
GGAGTACTCTTGATGTAAAATTTTAAAACACCTTCAAAAGTCTCATAGCAACTTCATGAGTTATCTGTTTTTATTCACTTACACAAATGACTTAACTGACCACAGTGCAAAAACTTAAATGCTTCATTTAGGTATATGAAAAGTATTCGAGGAAACCGACATTGAGCTCCAATGTGTTTGGATGAAGCAACACCGTTATGATTCAAGATAATTATGGATGCCAAAAGACTATGCTACATTGCATTTGAACATCAATTATCTTTTATTTATAAATAATAAACTCTGTTAAATGTTACTTTACCACCGTATCTAAATTCCAGCTGATAGACATTAGTGAGAATCATAAAAGTTGGTTTTAGAAAGCTTCATGCCAAGGAAATTCAACCTTAGGAAAATTGTTTTACAAGTTAACAGAAGCCTTTTAGCTTCAACATACACCTGAAGTGGAGATTCTCATTTTATAAAAACTATCCATTTTCAGAACTTCAGGAGTAATTGATTTCAAATGCATTAAATTACGAAATGCATACTTTGTAACAAAAGCCCAAAAGTCATTGATAAAAGCACTCCTCAACCATTCAGTTTTTCATTATAAAGTGTTTAATTTGTGTCAAGCACACTATAAAGTACTAGAGATTCAGAGATGAAGGTTTCTGCTGCTAATAATTTGGATCAAGTCCTTTATTAGAACCAACTTTCACAAGGAAAACAATAAAACTGCAGGCAAATAGTCTTAATGACCTAAATGCATAGAAGGGCTGTCAGGATAATGGGAAACTGGTAGGACAAATTCTCAGGAAAGTCCTAAAGGAAGAGATGTAGGCAAAATCCTTGAGCATAAAAATGTTTTTGTCCTCTTAGCCCTGATAATTCAGCAAAGGTAGGTCTTGGTTCAGAAGTCTCATGGAGTGGGCAGAAAGAGAGTGATAATTTAACTCTACGATGGAAATTGTGTATGAACTCCTTGCCATATTAAGCTGAGGACTCAAAGGGCTTCCCTCTCCAGGTAACAGTTAGCTACATGTAATTCACTTTCATAATCCCTGCTCTCCACAAATCTCAAAGGAATTGGGGGATTTATTTTTTACCTGAGACTGAGTTAAGCAGAAGAAATAACCAAAATGACAAAATAATAGTAAAACCAATAACGAAATTTATTCATAATAGCCAACACAATATCGAAGAAAAGTTAGAGGACTGACACTCCCCTTACTTCAATTCTTACTAGGAAGCTACAGTTATTAAGATACTGTGGTATTGGTAAAAGAATAGACAAAGAAATAAATGGGATACAATAGAGATCCCAGAAACAGAGCCACATTAACATAGCCAACTAATCTTAGATAAAGGAAAACGCAATACAATAGAGCAGACATTTTTCCCATAAATCATGCGGAGCAACTGGGCAACCACATGCAAGAAAAAAAAACGAATCTAGACACTGACGTTACAGTCCTCACAAGACTAAATGTCAAATCAAAACTATAAAACTTCTAGAAAACAACATAAGAAAAAAGATCTTAACTGGGCATGATGATGACTTTTTAGATCTAACACCCACTACAGAACTAGAAAACAAATAATTGGTAAGCTAGACTTCATTAAAATTAAAGCTTTCTGTTCTTTGAAAGACAATGTCAAGAAGATGAGAAGATAAGAGACACATTGAGAGAGAATATTTGCAAAGAAAAAATCTGATAAAGGACAATTATTCAAAATACACAAAGAACTCCCAAAACTCAACAATTATGAAATGAGTAACCTGACTGAAGAATGAGATGAAGACCTGAACAGACCTCACCAAAGAAGATACAGTGATGACAAATGAGCACATGAAAAGATGTTCCACAAGATATATCATCAGGGAAATGGAAATTTTAAAAAATGATAGATCATTTCACACCTATATGATTGGCCAAAATCTAGAGCACTGACAACACAGTGTCATGGAAGAAATTCATTTATTAAGAAAATAGAGCAGGAGTGCCTGGGTGGCTTAGTTGGTTGAGCATCCAACTCTTGATTTTGGCTCAGGTCATGATCCCATGGTCATAGGATCGAACCCTGCATCAGACTGCATGCTGAGTCCCATTTGCACACTCTCTCTCTAAAATAATTTTTTAAAGAAATTAGACTATAATAAATAGCAAATACATTATCTTTAAGAGGTTTTGTGAGATATAAGGACTTGAAGACATCTGAATATTCATGGAAAATGTTTTACATAATAAACACAGTGCATTTCCTTCCAAGCTTTCCTTCTGCCTAGGAAACAATCTGTATTTCCACTCCCATTGCCCCATCTTACCTGTATGATGCCAGATTCTTTTCCAGGCCTTGATTAAATACTATTTATTCACAGAGAATTTACCTGAATCCAGATACTTGGTTGAGTTGCCACCTTCTACACACTTATGGCAACACATAGTTGTTTTTTTGTTGTAAAAGTTAATCACAACTTTTAGAATTATATGTATGCTTACTTATGGTAACAGGGCCCTCTTTTCTTCTTTTCTCTACCTTCCGATACAGTTTTTTTCTCACTTCACAAACTCTCCGGAGTCCCTTTAAGTCCTGACTGCCACAAAATCCCATGAAAGAGAGAGACAGCATGAGTGGGAGAGAGGGGCAGAGGGAGAGAGAGAAAGAATCGTAAGCAGGCTCCACACTCAGCACAGAGCCTGACTCGAGACTCAATCCCATGACCCTAGGACTGTGACCTGAGCGGAAATCAAGAGTTGGATGCTCAACTGACTGAGCCACCCACGCGCCCTCAGACTTGAGGCTGGGATAAGCTTCTCCTTGCTTCATGGCCTCATCTCCTTCAAATCTTTGCTTATATATTATCTTTACCACCTAGACATTCTGCATTCTTCCTATAGGAGAATCTACATGGGAATCTAAGTGTTAGTCAAAACAATACATGTTGCTCCCTACAAATTAGAATTCAGGAATTTGATCAGATAATTTTAATTGCGAATGGAATTAAACTAAGGTATCCATCCAGTTATTTTTATCTTTTGTGTTAATTGTACCTCCCCCCCCCCAAAAAAAACCCCTGGATGGTTATGTTAAACTGGACATTTTTTATGAAAACTGCTGAATTTTCTGAGTCTCATTGACATTAATTTTAGGGCAAAAAATGAGTTTCCAATTCTGCCTCAGAAAATAACTATCAAGGTTTGATTTAGAATGTCTGCTACCTGTACAGTCTAGTAAAGATTTTTAAATATGGCTATGACTTGAAACAGATAATATTGTTCTCAGTATACTTATACTGACAAATTCATAAGTCATTCTAAAATAGTCTGCATCAAATATCTGAATACAGAAAGCGCTCACTAATGCAACTTTCTTCTGTCATAATGCCCCTGATTCACCTCTCACTTTGTATATTTTATACTCCCCATTTTCAACAAATGGAAGTGAGCTTGATTAAACAGATTTATCAACCTAAAAGATACCTGGTAGTAGTCAATAGCAATGTTTTTCATTTTCTAGCCTACGTTCAAAACGCAAATGGTGTAATTTACTGGATAAACGTATAAAACGTGCTCCATATTTTGTGTTATGGCCTTAAAAGCTTTTTGAAAATAAATATTAATATTGAGTAAGCATTTCCTCCCTGTTTTAAGTAAAATTTATATTTAGGAACTTCACGGAATCAATTCATAGAAATGGAAGAACAGCGAGGAAAGCGGAAAGCTAAATAAATTATACGCAAATTGTAGAAAGTCACTGAGGAAGTGAAATAGCATTGCCATTCACATTTAATGCTTTCTTTATCAGGGTATATAAATTGTACCTCTAATAGGTTGACTGTACACTTGACTCACTTTAGCCCATCTACAGGCCATTTCTCGAAAGCAAGAAAGTTGTTTAAGACTGTTGAAGACTTAAGGTGCACGAAGAACATCTGAAGTCAAAAGATAGTCAAAGAAATTGATCAACTACGTAGTTTGCCCAGCCTACTGTTCTAGCTGCTGGCAACTAGGTAGTTGTAAGTGTAAATCAAAACCCTTCCAAGCTAGATGTCCACCACTGTGGGTACTCACACGGTATTTTTATCAAATCTCATTTCACTCGTCCTTTGAATGGGATGATTGATTGATTGTTCACAGCTTGCGTGACTGTGCTGCCCTAGATCCATCTCTAGTCTCCACACTCCAAACCGAGTTTGCATCATTGACTTTCTGCCAGCCATTTGGCTGCCAGGACACAGAGTGACATTTAATGATGTTTCAACATGGCAATATCACATTCATCACTCTTTATCACTTGTGACAGACCTAAATTCAAATGCAAACATGAAATGGAGACTGACTTCAACCCAAACCGGGATATGCTTGTGAATTGACATCTATCAACACAGACTGACAGGATACATGGAAGAGGACATAATCTGTTGCTTGTACAATAATTAAAAAATACTAGTTGTGAGACTATCCTGAGAAGTCAAGGATATTTTAATTTCATGAAGCAATAGTTCTTATAAAAAGCTTTGAGGTGCAAATAGTGTTATCTCAACTGTCATATCAACTAACATCAAATAATCTGTAACTTGGAAAAGATAATTTACTTTTAATGTAATCTTCTGCCTTATAAACTAAATATCATAATATCCATGCACGCTCCTCAGAGGGTTCTTAAGGAGAGAGGGGGGAATTATAACAATCATATGGAAGAAAAGAAAAATCAGGATAATTATATGTTTTTCTAAGCTCCTTCTTCCTCTGACTTGGTTTACCCTGCTCTAGGCACTGTTAGATTTTACACTGCAGTATTTTGTTTTGTTTTCTAAATGAAATATCCCCCTGATGCTTGCATTCTCCCAATATCCACTGACGTTTGGGAATAACAGAATATCGATAATGTATTTTAGTACTGCCTAAAAAGTAGTTGTTAAAATGTATACAAATAAAGATAAGAATCATGTGCAAGGAATTCCTATTTTTGCAGCCCCTCACCTATTCTCACTCAGTAAAAGTTCACTTCTTTTCTAGAAACTAAGAGAATCTTTGTTAAAAACAATATCAACAACAAAATCGTTAATTTAAAAAAATCGCTATTTAATCATTTCAGTTAAATGAAGGTAAAATTACTTCAAAACAAAATGTTGACACTAACTTCATGAAATCAGCAACTATGTATTTTCCTATATACTTCTATATCCACAGAAATTGATGTAGAATAAATAAATACAGAAGTATATTGAATAGACTATCATAAAACTGTTAATTTCATAATGAAGGACAGTAGCTTTTCTTATATGTTGCAATATAAAAAAAAAAGCCCTCTTATTATACTACGAACCCTCTAAAGTATATCTCTAAAAAAAAAAATTCTTTGGCCTAATCTTCCTGTACTTTAGGCCTATGGCAACTTCTGCCTTTTGCCCTAACTTTGATAACTGGAGTACCTAATTTAATCTTTTTTTTTTTTTTAAGTTTATTTATTTTTGGGACAGAGAGAGACAGAGCATGAGCGGGGGAGGGGCAGAGAGAGAGGGAGACACAGAATCGGAAACAGGCTCCAGGCTCTGAGCCATCAGCCCAGAGCCCGACGCGGGGCTCGAACTCACGGACTGCGAGATCGTGACCTGGCTGAAGTCGGACGCTTAACCTACTGCGCCACCCAGGCGCCCCCCTAATTTAATCTTTTGTTCCACTGTCAAATTCTGTAAGAATAGAGAACTATGCTTTGTATGTAAGGTAGGGCCAATTACAGAATTTATCATACTGTAAGTGCTCAGTGAATAATTATTGAGTGAAATCAATGCCCTAAAAGCATTTAGCCTCAAGAACCACAGAATGCTTATGGTGTTATAATTCCAAAGTGGCTGCTGGGGGAACCCCACCAAGTTCCCTCTTACCAGCAAGGGCATCTGTCCCTCAGCCTGTTGGTGTTAACTGTGAAAAATTCACAGCTGCCTCCTTTCCCAGAGAATTTTCTTCAGCCAAAGAGAGCCAGCTCACTCAGGGAACCATCCCTCTCCACCTGGAGTGGACTTTGCATACAAGATGCAGGCTCCTTGCCTCAAGGCAGGACCAACTCTGTGGAGGAATTTCCAGAGTCCATTTCTCACTGGGAGTACTCCCGCAATAAATCACTTGAACAGGAATTCCCATCTTGCACTCTGTTTCTAGGGAAGCTGATCTAAGGCACTCAGTGCTGTAAGTGCTCCTAGAAAACAGACTCAAAGGATAATGTCCTGGATCCTCATCACTTGCCAGCTAATCACAAGGACTCCCCCCTCTCTGGTGGTCGGTGGGTAATGAACGTCTATGGTGTCCATAGCAATGTGATTCCAATGTGTTTGAATTTGGATTGGATACAGGTGCCAGTCTCAGAAATTTGAGAAGTATGGAAGAAATAGCAACTGTAGAACCGGATGGCTATTTCTCAGCATGACTTATTCATTTAAGAGTAGAAATAACAACTTCAATAATCAGATTAGCAATTGAAAGCCAAGTGTGAGAGAAAGACTTCACGGTATTTATATAGATCCTCATCTCTGTTCGAAAACAGACAAAGCCCAGTACCGGGTACAGCATTTAATTCTGAGAGTGGCAAACATTCAGGGAGGTCTCACACATTCAAGTCTCTTTGACAAGGAAGGAGCCGGGCCCGTCACGATGGTATGAGAATATCGTGGTAGATGCATTTGAGAATGTTGAATCCTTCACGTCTCCTGTACCATTTGAATCTCCAAATATGGTCCATCCTCCCTTGTAAGAACAGAGAGACCCTCTTGCTGAAAGAAAAAGCAGAGCATTTAAACTAGGAAGATACTTTACAAGAAAATTCTTTTCCACCACAGAGTTTGTCCTCTCTCCCCCTGACCATGATAGAGTAATTTGGATCAAATTGCAGCATAACTGTCCTGGGGAAATGGCAAAAACTATAAATGGAGAAGAAAGATTGTATATTAAAGGTGCTGATACTGTGAATAACATGCACTAGTGAATGTGTCTGAGAATGAATCCTGTGGTTGTTAGAACAAGAAAGGGGGAATATAAAATTGTAAGGAAGAGTTTATACAGGAGCATTATACAGGATCCAACACATTGGCGAGGACCCAGTTGACAATTCTATTATGCTTGGCTCTTGCAAGCTTAGAAAAAGTGACAAAAGTGATGGTTAATAATAAATGGAGGACAGATGCCAGAACTGTCATAACAAGCTAGCAAAACGGCTCAAGAGTCTCGGAGAAATCAGTGTGTTAGAATCAATCCATCATAAATCCAACTTAGAACATGGTTCTAAGTGGACTCTGCGTGGGCTCTGAGCAGCTTCCAATAACCAGTGGGTAAATGCAATGGGAAGAAAGATTCTAAAATACCAGAAAATCTCGGTAGTAGCTGTTTCTTTATTTTTTATTTAAAAAATTTTTTTTGTTTAATTTTTGAGAGACAGAGAGAGACAGAGCACGAGAGAGGGAGGGGCAGAGAGGGAGACACAGGATTGGAAGCAGGCTCCAGGCTCTGAGCTGTCAGCACAGAGCCCGACGCAGGGCTCAAACCCATGAACTGTGAGATCATGACCTGAGATGAAGTTGGGGGCTTAACCGACTGAGCCACCCAGGTGCCCCAGTAGTAGCTATTTCATTCGGATGGAAAAAATTCAGTTGAGTAAATGTAAGGATGAAACCGGCTTTATCCAACAATTCATGAATTGGTCATCATCTCACATAATAACAGAAAAAAAAAGCCCTGTCAAGCTGCAAAAAATGGAATAGTTTTTAAAAATAGAAAGTGAGCAGAAAAGAAGAAAATCATTAGTAAAGAATACACCGTTTGAGGCAAAATCACCTTCCTAAGGGGAAAAGAAGGGGATCTATTGGGTGGATTATCTCACCAGTGCTGACCAGGTAACTTAATGTTGACTGATAAAGTATTACATTCCTGGAAGGTTGAAACTACAGTTAGGTTAGGTACTAAATCTTAGGTGGCTCGCGTGTAGTTTAGTACAAGTGATCCCATTTTGGGCCTCCCGTATCCCCAGTAGCAATAGGAACAATAAGATCCTGGAAGAGCGGAAGCCAGTTGGCAGCATTTAACCATCGGAAGCAAGGTGAGTATGACGGTGTTAGCTGGAAACAAGCTTGGAATGTCAATCAGGGATATGACCAGCGAGTGTCTGTAAAGATGGGATTATAGGGGCACCTGGGTGGCTCAGTCGGCTGAGCGTCTGACTTTGGCTCAGGTCATGATCTCGCGGTTTGTGAGTTCGAGCCCCGCGTCGGGCTCTGGGCTGACAGCTCAGAGCCTGGAGCCTGCTTCGGATTCTGTGTCTCGCTCTTTCTCTGTCCCTCCCCTGCTCACGCTCTGTCTCTCTCTGTCTGAAAAATGAATAAAGCATTAAAAATAATAATAATTAAAAAAAAAGATGGGATTGCTGCACTGCGTGTCTCCGAGAGCTGCACTGATGGACAGTGAAAAATATTTAATGCATCATTAGAAGAGATTAAGAGTGAAGATGCTGAGGCCAACATTTTACCCATTTCTAGATCTAAGTCAGTTCCATGGATGGAGAGGTCCGATCCCCATTAGATGGCCCTTGTAACACTAGAAGAAAGTTACCTTTCCAGGTGTTATCTTCCCAGTCTTCCAAGAAACCTATGATCATTTTCTGGGGTAACCATACACTGGGCAAGTCGTCTGTCAAGTTCGAGGGCAGTGGGATATAGGGCAAACATGAGGCTCGAACAGTAATTGGAGTTTTAACCCAGAACCATCCCCAAATCTGCCTATTGCGTACATGGAGCACCCCATAGTCATGTCTTCAGATGACACATAAATGACTTACATGGACATTCTTGGTTGTTTATAACACTCTCAATAAGACAAGAGCTACTATAATGGGAAAATACATGTGGAAGCCTCTGAAACTGCCCCTTCCCCACTCTCGAGATAATACATAACAAGCAATAATGTATCCCAAGGGAATGACCCAAGTAGATACCCACACTAAGAGATTCAAAGGATGTACTTAATGTAGAAGTCTGGCCCCATGCGTAACTGGGTAGGTCGTGCCAGGTAATGGGAGACTACCGCAAATTACACCAAGCAGTAGCTAAGGTATTTTGAAAACACCTCTTGTGATTTTTGATATGGCTCTGCCCCACGAAAGTTGTGTTTCAACAATTAAAGCAAACTAAAGATGTCTAAAGATACACAAAAGCTAGAAGAGCTCATCACCAGCAGACTCACACTGTAGAAAATGTAAAAGAAAATCCTCCAGGCAAATGGCTGTTAACGAGACTCAGTGTGCTGATAATTTTGCAATACGTACAAATATTGAATCATTGTGTTGTGCACCCTGAAACTAATGTAATATGTCCTTTATACCCCAATTGAAAAAAAACATCATACTTAAATATCAATATAAGTAGAATTAGCTCTTATTATCAAATAAATGATCAGCATTACCTGACTACAAACTTAATTTTACCAGAAAAACAATAGCTGGTTTTATTTGTATATTAAAATTGAAGAATCCTTGTATTCATTGTTATGGGATAGCTAGGAAAATATTTTACCTAGTTGGTGAGATTATTGCTGTTGCAGCAAGCTAACTTAGCATATGAACCCAATGGTATAGATTCGCTCAAGGACTCTTGCTGTGAAAAGTAATTGAAAATATTGTCAATTCTCCCACTTGGACAAGACATGTAATTTTAGACCAACCTCCAATATTTTCACAGTTACTGATTCATTCTTTATTCCACTCATTTAATGTGAGAATTTGACAAATATGATTTTTTTCCTATCCAAAGTCATTGTTTGAATCAGTCTTCTCATTCGATCAGTATACATGTCAAAGACAAATATTAATTTACACATCACCACAAGCTAAAATATTGAGTAGGAAATAACATAATCAATGTAAAAATATTGCGTACACTATATTTAAAAAATTGAATCAACTGAGATCAAACACAGAATTCACCACTCACTCTCGGCACAGGTACAAAGTATTTGAAACACTTCTCTGCTTATCAAGACATGCTTGACTTTGAAGAAACCTAAGCCATTCGATTTTTATTAAAAGCCTTATAACACCCCCCCACACACACACACACATATCTTCCCATGTTAACGAATAAGGGCAATAGATGTAAAATATCAACTGTTACCTATCTGTTTGAATTAATTACCTTGGACTAGTAAGGATGTAATTTCATTGTAATTTTATTTGCCATAAGCTCTTTTGACTTGGTCCTGTCAGTGATGATTGCAATTCACTGAAGACCATTTGTTTGCATTCCTTATTTAAAACGGAAAACAAAATAAAGACATTCTGCTATGCCTCTACTTTTGCTTGATTTGGGGACAAAAAGTGTAGAAGATACACTGAACTTAAAATAATCAATCCTATCCATGAAAAGACCGAAGTCTGATTTAGGGAGCAAACACTTCAATAAGTCCTGCTTTGATCAATTATATGTCAGAAGACAGTTAGATAAAGAGTAATGGAAACTTGAGTGAAATAGCAAATTCTGTTCTGAGGATTCATGTCATAATTTTGAAAGGAGGTACTAATTACTCTGGTCTTGTTAGCACTTATCCCCAAAGCCAGAAAAATATTGTTACTTGTTACATGTTCAGTCCATACAGTGGATGATTCTCCTGGTTCCTAGTCACGTCTTGCCTGATTTGCTGCAATAGCTCTTCCCCCATCTTACTCCCATTTATTCTACTCTCTCCCAAACAGCTGTATCATTTTTCCAAAACTATGTGAGGTTGTATCATTCTTCTACTTAAATATAAATGGCTTCTGGTTAAACCTCGACAACCCCCCAGCGATCGTTCATAGTCTATGAGACTTTCCATGACCTGGAGCCCCCCTACCTGGTTTTCCAATCTCCTTTCATGCTATTATCCATTATGCCCCAGCCATTCTGGACTTTTCTGGGATACTTTAACACACATTATCAAGACTTATAAAAACTTTAATATTTTCTTTCCTTTTTCCCTGGGCTAATTTGCTTCCAAACGTTTGTGTGACTCATTTCTTCTCAACATTTAAGATATTCGTCAACTGTCACCTGATCACCTGTTTGGAATGCCTCTTTTGTGGCCTTCAGTCCCTCTCCCTTATCCTACTTTTTTTTTATGATACTTATAACTAATTTTAAGTTATGTTATGATTTATTCATATTGTTTATTATATATATTCCTTATGTTTTGTTCTCTGCCATATCCCCAGCACTTAGAACTATGGCTGGCAATACATATTTGTTTTATTTAAAATTTTTTAAGCGTTTATTTATTTTTTTTCAAGAGAGAGAGAGAGCATGCGAGCAAGCGGGGGCAGGGCAGAGACACAGGGAGACACAGAATCCAAAGCAGGTTCCAGGCTCTGAGCTGTCAGCTCAGAGCCCGACGTGGGCTCAAACCATGAACTGTGAGATCATGACTTGAGCTGAAGTCAGGAGCTTAACGAACTGAGCCAACCAGGTGCCCCAGTAATACATAGTTTTGAATGTCTGTATCTAGTTTTGAAGTATGATGAGAAGAAAAAAAATAACCATGTAGATATATGAAATATTAAAAATAAGGCATGCAGTTATAATAGTAAAGCCAATATATAACACAAACATTTGGAAGTTTGCAATGACTTAAATAAATAATATGCCAGCTTATTGAATTTTTGCACTTGAAAAATGTGGTAGCACTTTTTGGGTGTTGGTGAAAGTCATTGGAAGATATAAGCAAGTACCATATGTTCATATTTGGTTTAGTAGATGTTGTGGCAACCTGAATAATGGCTTACTAAGATGTCCCCATCCTAATCCCCAGAATCTGTGAGCATGTTGTTTTATATAGCCAAAAGACTTTTGCAGATATGAGGAAGTCGAGTATCTTGAGATGGAGAGATTATCCTGGATTGTTCACGCAGGCTCAATGCAATTACCAGCATTCTTATAAGGGGAAAGCAAGATAGCAGACCAGAGAAAGTAATGTGATGATGAAAAGGGAGAGAAAGGAGAGATTTGAAGAAGGTTTGTTGCTTTGATGGTGGAAGAAGGGGCCAAGGGCCAAGGAACACAGACACCTCTGGAAGCCGGAAAGGGCAAATAAACAAGATTCTGCCCCAGATAGAGATCTTAGAATGAAACAGCCCTGCAGCACTTTAATTTGGTTCCTGGAACTGATTGTGGACCCAGAAGTCCAAAATATCAGATATCTAGAACTGTAAGTAATACGTTTGCTTTGTTTTATGACACTGAGTTTGTGGTAATTTGTTACAGCAATGATAATAAACTCATACAGAAAGGACAGCTGTGTTATGTTGATAGACGTTAGAAGACGGTAGAGAGGGGCGAGCAGATTGGAGGCTTCTGCAATAGCTCAGAAGTGACAGTTATGTCTCGGAAAAGTACAAGGACAGCAGTAATGGGAGAAGACTTTAAATGCAAAACTGTTTCTGAAAATGGACAAAAGTTGGTGATTTATTTGATGTTGGGCAATTGGAGAATTCACTGGAGTAAGAAAATCAAAGATAAAGGTATCGATTTCTGGCTGGGGCAAATCGGCAAATGGGAATTCATTAACTATGCAAGGTAAGGAATGAGTTAAGAATTGAATGTTATGAATGCCATTTTACATATTCTGTTTGAGATTTTTTCTGGATATTCAAGAAAAAAGAGGCTTAGTACGAGGTTGGAAATAATGGTCCTAATTTCAAGAACTTAAGACATAGGGGAAGTTAACAGTAGGATACGGGTAAAAAACATATTATCCCAGTGAAATATCAAAGATTGATATACCATTGTAAGCATGTTCGTTGCGAGAAATGGGTAATATCAGCCATGAGAAAAAATATATATAACATGGTGGAAAGACACTGAGATATCTCATAGAACTGAAGGAAAATTTAAACATTCAAAGGTTAACCTCTCTGTCTCTGTGCCCACCATTCCAAATTTGAAGGCGGGGCATCCTGTTTCTCTGATAAAGCCACAGTCAATTGCAGGCACCATGTACCCACTCTTAGGTCTATAGCATTACAAGTTCTGTCCCTTTCCCAGAGATGCAGTTTGGGTTTTTTGTTTCTTTGGTTGGTTGGTTGGTTGGTTGTTTTCCTTCCTATTCTCTTTGTCTGTTCAGTTTCTAGAAGCCCTAAGGGTTCTTCTTCTTTCCTCTGAATAATAAGGCTTTTGATTCAAAGGGTGGACAGGACACATGGAGAAGAGTAGGTTTTCAGCTTGGCTGTTGTGCCTACCCTCAGCCAGAAGCCAGAGGAAAGCTTCTTCAGATTCCTCTCTAGGGCTAGTGGGTTTAAGAGAGGAAAGGATGGTAAAAGCAGGCAAATCTTCGTATCCCAGAAGCCCCCAGAAATCGACATTCTCACACCAGCCAGGCTTGGTCATTACTGATTCATTAATATTTAGCTGGATCTTCTCCCGACTTAGATGGCATTCAGCAGCACCTGTCCCAGGTGTACATATAAATGCTTAGGTCTTTCCCTTGTAGGGACCTATCTCTCCCCAGATGCTGACTTGCTGGCCCTGAATCTGCTGTGCTGATCCTTTCAAGAAATGTTATTAATTGGCAATTTGTCCCCTTTTTTTTTTCTTTTTTTAATCATTGTGGGGGAAGAGAATGAGGCTTTTCCAAGTCTCTACATTTCTTAGATGGAATGTGATGTCTTGAATAACATTTGGATTCACATGAATTGTTGCAACTTTCTTACAGTTAATTCTTCAAAAAACAAGGAATGACAATATAGAAATATACTATAATTTAAGATCTGATGCCTCATTACAACGGTTTAATCCCTTATTTTTAGACATGATTCAATAAATGTGCATTGAGCGTTTATTGTAGATGTCATGTGTAGTCTGCCCAGATGGTAACAGCCTCCTTCAGAAAGCAGTTTGTAAGGTATACTGATGTATTGTCTATCCACTGAGTGGAGTAATTTTGGCAGCAATTGTAATATGTGAAATTTCCAAATATCATTTCTATTTTTACATATGCAGTTATATTTGGATGCGTTCCAATATAGCTTTAACAGCTGAAGGAGTTATTTAACTCAAGACAAAAAAAATAAATAAATAAAGAGAAACGAAAAGAAAGAAAGATTCATTGACAGTGCCTAAATCTACTCTCTATAATGAGAACAGGATGTCATTTTCTAAGTTACCAAACAGAAAAAGAAAGAGAGACAGATGGGCAGAATACTATAATTAATGAGCATCACGGCTCCGTGTAAATGTATCTTTCTTCCTCACTCGTGTTAGAGGGACACTTAGGCATGCGGTTAGGGGACACATTCCTGTCCCGCTCCTAAAAGTCCCTTCCAGATTGCTGGCTAGCTGCTGTCTGGTTCTGTCTCACAATGCCCTTTAATTTTGCCTAGGAGTGGCTTTTCTCCTCTACCGGAACAAGATGCCGAGCCTGGAGAATTTCAGCTGCTCCTTCTGCTGTTTCCGAGTGTTCTCAGCCGACTACCACACCCACAGCATCTGCGCTTCTGAGAGTACCTGTTCTCATGCCAAGCGCCCTGTACCTGCCGGCTAGGCTAGACCCCGGGGGTGCTTTTCCTTCTTGTTTCTGAGCCTTGACCAAACCAGGACGAGGCCTGTTAGAGGGGCCTTTTTCTCCTTTGAAATTTATTTCAATTTTGTCATTTTGCCAGGAACAGAACTCCTGTCTTTATAAGTGAAATCTCAAAAATGCCCTCCCCAAGGCACAGAACCCAGTGAATTTCTAACCAGCCCTCTTCCTTCAACTGAATTAACTTCTGCGGAAGTCTCGGCAATTTTACTAGTAGTTCCAGAGTCTGTGCCCACTGTGTGTGAACTACGCGTTCATATTGGATAAAACACTATATTCGAATGTTGCCTAACTTTATGCTTGACCCTAAGTACAGGTAGCATTTTAAGAATTACTTTAGGGGCGCCTGGGTGGCTCGGTCAGTTAAGAAGCTGACTCTTGATTTCACCGCAGGTCATGATCTCAGTGTTTGTGGGATCGAGCCCCAGGCCCGGCTCAGGGCTAACAGCGAGGTGCCTGATTGGGATTCTTTCTCCCCGCCTCTCTCTCTGCCCCTCCCCCCACACTCTCTCTCTCAAAATAGATAAATAAACTTCAAAAAGATTATAAATACATAAATTGCTTTATAGTATACGTAGACTTGTTCCTTCACGCAGCGTGAAATAAACACTAAGGAAAAAAAATCAGAGTTCCCTTGAAGTGTCTTTAGGTATTAATTTTAAATTACATTTTTTATACCCCTTCAAGGTTCGCTGAGTTACCTTCTAGCAGACAAAGTCCTCTTCTGTTAAATGAGAGTCCAGAATTCTAAAATAAACTCATCAGTACATAGTTGCATATCTTCATTTTATCAAATTTTTTAATTGAGGAAACAAGAAAATTCTGTAGAGCAGCACTGGCCAACAGAAATGGAATGCACGCTACAAATGCGAGCTCTGTGTGTCATTTAACTTTCCAGTGGCCACATTTGTAAACAGTTTTGTAAAAGATGAAGTTCATTGTAACAACAAGTTAGTTAACCCTAAATATTATCATTTTAATATGAATCACTAATCATTAACAAAATATTTTTCATTATTTTTCTCATGCTAAGATTCTTTGAAATATGACCTCTAATCTAAGCCTAGAGTTCCATTCTATGCAGACTGGTGACGTTTTAAGGGGTCAATAATGTGGCCAGTGGTTCGTACAGATGCTAATTCAATGCATGTGTTGTGATAAGGACTACATGTCTAGAGTCTCTTCTTCAGACCATGGCAAGATGGTCATCATCCTAATATTTTGGCTAAAACACGGACGGGGCATTTGGTGGCTCAGTCAGGTGAGCATCTGACTCTTGATTCCGGCTCAGGTCTGGAGCTCAGTTTTGCGCATTCGAGCCCCGCATCACGCTCCGTGCTGACAGGGTGGAGCCTGCTTGGGATTGTGTCTCTCTCCCTCTCTCTCTGTCCCTCCCCTGCTCACGTGCTGTCTCTGCCTCTCTCAATATAAATAAGTAAACTTAAAAAACTGGGGCGTCTGGGTGGCTCAGTCGGTTGAGTGTCCGACTTCGGCTCAGGTCACGATCTCCCAGTTCGTGGGTTCGAGCCCCGCGTCGGGTCTGAGCTGACCTCTTGCTCAGAGCCTGGAGCCTGCTTCAGATTCTGTCTCCTTCTCTCTCTGCCCCTCCCCCGCTCACACTGTGTCTCACTCTGTTTCTCAAAAATAAATACATGTAAAAAAAATTTTTTTAAATTAAATCATGGACAATAGCTGTTAAAATACAAATACTATCTCAAAGGAGTAATGCACAAATGACACCAACACCATTAGCAAGCATTAAACATGTAAGGCAGATAACTTTACCCAATTAGTTCTCAAATCTTGTACTATGGCTCTTGGAAATAGGATATTTAGACCTATATGCTTGAATATTTCCCTTTCCAGCACCAATCTTAGCATATTGTAAATACTAGCTACTCAGATAAACATGTGCATTGATTATCTCATGAACCAAGGGAAGAAAAACTGCTGCACATTTGGAATATGTAAAACATGGCATGATATTATAGGATATTTTAAAAGCCCTAGTAACTCAAGAGAGAGAGTGTGTGTAGGCAGCAATGGATGAGAGAAGACATCTAACAACATAGCTCTAACTGGTATCCGGGTGAGAAGGATAACCCGTAAGAAATTTCCAGTAGCAGAACTACTTAAAGAATTGTGAAAACGAGTGATGTCTTGAATGAGAATGCAATTCTTTATCTGGCTTCCCTTTCTACTGTAAAAATGGTTCCACGTTCTCCAGTTTGCTATAGCTGTGTCTTTTTTTCTAACTTGACCTCTGACCATTGTTATAAGAGTTCCCCACTTCTAGATATCAAATAGTCATGATGTTTAGGTTATAGAAAAGCTGTTATATTGAAAAGGCAAGAATATAGTGATTTAAACATGAAAGGTGTTTATTTCTATATTACAGCAGTTGCCGTGGTTCCTGGCTGGGGTAGTCTACCCCAAGCCTTCCATGTTCTTGCTCACCATGTGTATGGTATTACCCTCTATTATACATAGTTGAGAAAGGCTGCAGCTACATATCTACATTCCAGCTTGTGGAATGTGATAGAAGAAATAAAGGATAAGCTCTTCTACACTGAAGAGTGCAAGTCCACTAAGTGTGTCCGGAAATGTAGATTTAAAGATTTCATTCATATCCCCTCCGATCAGCTGGGATCTATTTACATGGCAACACTTAGCACCAACAGCTTAGCTAAGTCTCTGATTACCATGGAGAAAGGCAGACATATGGGGACATCTGTAAGCATCTACCATTCATGCACACATATTGCGTATGTAAATTTCTCACTATATACAAATGTATATATACATAATTATACGTATAGATGAATAACCATCATAGATTGCACGTATAAATGCTCACATATGCAACCGAGTGTAGCTATAAGACTACCCCTTTTTGTTTCCATTTTCTGGTTTCAGAATAGAAATAGTCACACTCTGGTCTTCTGGTAGTCCTGATTTAAGAATTCAGTGGCAAGGGATAGCATTGTATAAATTCTTTCCTACATTTTTCAAATGAAATTTTCCTGAAAAATATTGTGTTTGTTTTGTACATTGTCCACAGAGCATAGGGCAATATTTCAAGTACGCATGTATGTTTAGGAATTGAAAATGAATTTCTTAAAACAAAATAGAATAAAAGTATAGATTACAATAGAATGCGTATTCTAGTTAGTTTTTATTACTGTAACACCTTTTAAATATAGAGTCCAGAAAATAGAGCATAAATAAATACAATGATGAATAAAACTGCAAATACTCAAAAGGGGACAGATTATCTATAGAAGAAATGACAAGAGAGTTATATTTTAAAACGTCTGATCTCATTAATTACTTTTCAAAAGCATGCAAAAGCTAATTTTTGAAGGCCAGATTTAACTCTTCCTAGCTCTTTAGGTACCCTGTGTTTTGATATGATCGTATAAGCATTGTTTTACCACAGTAAGAACACTACGTTAAGGTGAACTCATAATTTGAAACAAACGAGGTAAAAAACCAGCACAGAGCATTGTCTGATAGTGTCACTTTTCACTGATAAATACAACCTCCCACGGGGCGCCTGGGTGGCGCAGTCGGTTAAGCGTCCGACTTCAGCCAGGTCACGATCTCGCGGTCCGTGAGTTCGAGCCCCGCGTCAGGCTCTGGGCTGATGGCTCAGAGCCTGGAGCCTGTTTCTGATTCTGTGTCTCCCTCTCTCTCTGACCCTCCCCCGTTCATGTTCATGCTCTGTCTCTCTCTGTCCCAAAAATAAATAAACGTTGAAAAAAATTAAAAAAAAAAATACAACCTCCCAAATTATGCATCATTCTTTTACTATAGGAAACATAGTTAAACTTTGCAGGAGCTAAAAGAGCAAAAAGAAGCCTTTTTTTTTACTTAAACACCCTTTATATCTTATAAGATCAGGAAGCACTCACAGATATTTCAACATCTGTATCCTATGTAATACAGACTTTTACTTATACTCACTACTTGTAAACCAAGGATTTTTACTTCCTATAATTAGGAAGGTAGGCCTCTACAAACTAAGCAAAAAAAATAAATAAATTATATCTCAATAAGTCAGTCCAAATGTACGTTCTGTTTTTACAGGCTTACTTTTCTTTAATTCTGCATTGTTTATAGTTAAGTACTGGCTGTGAAGCAAAAGATATTAAAATTGAAATGTTTTCAAAAGCCAAAAGAGCTGAAAACATTTTTTTTTACTAAGTCAATAAGACACTAAGGGGATCAAGCATAATCCACTTTAAAACACAGTAAATTCTTCCTGAAATGGAGGTTTAGTTTTAATGCTTATGATATTTAAATATGCATATTCCATAACATTATTAGCTAGAAAGAGTAGACTGAGGCTTTAATAGAATAGGAGAACCCTGTGAAAATGAGTTTAAGTGCATATAGCTAAAGATGTGGGATGAATCACAATAAATCTCATGATGTTAAACTTAAGTTTCCCGGGCGCCTGGGTGGTGCAGTCGGTTAAGCGTCCGACTTCAGCCAGGTCACGATCTCGCGGTCCGTGAGTTCGAGCCCCGCGTCAGGCTCTGGGCTGATGGCTCAGAGCCTGAAGCCTGTTTCCGATTCTGTGTCCCCCTCTCTCTCTGCCCCTCCCCCGTTCATGCTCTGTCTCTCTCTGTCCCAAAAATAAATAAACGTTAAAAAAAAAAATTTTAAAAACTTAAGTTTCCAAATCAAATATTCACAATTCAAATTTCGAAATTGTTCTTCATATGTAGTAGCAAATTCATCTCCAGCAGAAATCAGAACAAAGATAAAAGAAGAACATTTAGGGATTTTTAACATATTTATTTGTGTTCATGTTTATGTTACTCCAATTCTTTTTTTTTAATTTTTAATGTTTTTACTTATTTTTGAGAGAGACAGAGAGAGACAGAGGGCGAGCAGGAGAGGGGCAGAGAGAGAGGGAGACACAGAATCTGAAGCAGGCTCCAGGCTCCGAGCGGTCAGCACAGAGCCCCATGTGGGGCTTGAACCCACGAACCATGAGATCACGACCTGAGCCAAAGTTGGATGCTCAACCCACTGAGCCACCCAGGCATCCCACATTACTCCAATTTTCATATGCTGCGCCATAAAACATATGATGGATCTGGGAAAACCATGCGAGCTCATTGATTTGAAGATTGTATTGCCAGAATAAGGACTTGTGTTCTCTTGTATGATGCCAGATTGGAATCAAAACCCATAATTTCTGAGGGAAAGGCACCAATCTGAGGGACTTAGAAGGTTTCTGAAATTGGGAATTATTAGATTCCACTTTGTGCTTCTGGTTTGAAGTAAGGTTTGTACATTCTAGAACTGGAATCACATATCGAATTTTCATGCTTTTTAATTTTTTCTACAAACTTGTCATCAGTTCTCTTGGCCATCTATACATCTATATCTATTATGAATGCATTTTGAAAACAGTATCTACTGATAGAGTATCCTGCTCATTTTCCTTCTATCAGTGTCATAATGTCTGTCTCGGATCATAAGAAATTCTCTGATGAGAATAAATGCTTGTAAATTTGTCTTTATAGAACAATATAAATACCACAAAGTTTAGGGGCGCCTGCGTGGCTCAGGGGGTTGAACATCCAATTTTGGCTCAGGTCATGATCTCATGGTTCGTGAGTTTGAGCCCCACATGGGGCTCTGCACTGATGGTGTGGAGCCTGCTTGGGATTCTCTCTCTCTCTCTCTCGCTCTCTCTCTCTCTCAAAATAAATGAATAAACTTAAAAAAAATAAATACCATGAAATTTAAATGCTTTTTGAAAAGGATGCCACAGAAGTAAATGGCAAAATAGAACATGGTGATACATATAATACTGAGAAGTTGGTAAATAGATGTGTGTATCTATCTGATGACTGTGTATTTATGTAGGTTGAACACAAATGTTTGTCAAATCATACAGAAATAATAATTTGCGAGATCACTTTGATTCTTTACTTTAAAAATGGTGCCAAATTTTGGTGTTTTTTTTTTCCTTTGGGTCCATATTTTAATGCTTTCCTTTCTAAAAATACAAAGTTATATTCACATATGGGACACTTTTAACATAGTCTTTGCGATAAACATTTTGGAATTCTGATGGAACTATTACTGTCCCTGCCAGTGGAGGATGTCGGGGGTGGGGGTAGAAAATGTGGAAGAAAACATTTCTCAAAGAGATTATGTATTGTTTTTTCTCTTTTCACAGAAAACCAGCCACTGTTAATTTTGAAATCATCTGTTTTCTGAAGAGGGCTATATGCCATTGGCCAGCTGGGCAAAACCAAGAAATACTCTTCAGGACAGGGTGCTCAAGGTTGATAACAAGCAGGTTTGGATGTAGAGGAATAGCAAAGTCACAGACCTTGAAGTGACAGACACCATGGAGCTGAAGCAACTATCAAACTCTAAAGGGTTTAGTTCCTGCACATCTTGATGAAAGGCTTAAGGCAAAAAACAAAACAAAACAAAACAAAACAAAAAAACATAATGCAGTTTACTTCTCCGATAATTAAAGTCTTAAATGCCTTGGACTTTGGAAATCCGTTGGTTATATTTTCGTTTCTTTAATTTGTTTGTTTCATGCCTATATGGACTATTTTTATTTAGATTCTTCTTTATATCACTTAATCTGTAAGGGTTTTAAGGTTTCTTCTTTATTTAGATATTCTATTCTTGAGTAATAGTTTGGGCGCATAGAATCTTCAGCTTAGAGGTAAATGGGGCATTGAGAGCTAGCTTACATTGCACTGCCCCCAAGGCTATGAAATCATAGAAGCTCAATACAAAATAATTCACAAAAAAACTCCGCTCTTACATAATACCTTTTTCCATTATTACTTTTAGTAAACATTTTACTCCAGAAGCTAGTGAAAAAATAAGTACCATTTAAATCATTCACTGTATAAGATACTTGAATACGGCAAAGTTCCGATATAAGCCAAGGGAAAAAACAAATGAAAATTTAACATATTGCATTAAAAACGGACACTTCATGAAATACATCAACCTTTCAGATTATATACAAAAATTAAACAAGCAATTTGTATTGTAAAATAACTCAATAAAGCACAGGTCAGCATTTCCCAGGGCCTGTTTTGAGTAAACTATTCCCTTTAGATGATCTGTTCAAAGTGGCTCATTCCATTGCCGAACACTGTGGCAAACTATGCACACTGCACTGTTTGGGGGACAGATTTTTCATAGAATCATTTCAAATAGAACAAAACACTTTTCCTTATAGAGACCTGTTAATTTTATCACCCACAACATTTACCAAAGTTATTTGTTCACCAGATCACTTTTTCCTTGAAAATCTGCCATTTCATGAAATATATGTCTTAAGAAAGAACTCTGGTGGCGGGGGGGGGGGGGGGGGGGCGTGCCTGGATGGTTCAGTCAACTAGTTAAGGCTCACTTCGGCTCAGGTCATGATCTCAGGGTTCATGGGTTCGAGCCCCACATTGGGCTCTGTGCTGACAGCTCAGAGCCCGGAGCCCGCTTCGGATTCTGTGTCTCCCTCTCTCCCTGCCCCTCACCTGCTCACTCTCTGCCTCTCTTTCTCTCAAAAATAAACACTAATTTTTTTTAAAAAAAGAATACATTCTGGGATATAATGTCATTTATTCAATTTATATATGTCAAATGAAAAAGCATTTAAATATATAATATACTGATTAATTGTTGTTATTCATGTATTAGTTGCTAATTAATAATATAATAATATATACATTAGTAATCTTTTTGTTAGACTCATGTATGTGAAATCTTATCCCCTAAGTATTTTAGTTACAATTATTTTGATGTTTCCTCCAGATCTTATGTTGTTTCTGTATCTTATGAGTTTTGTGCTTTCAATTTTTTTTTGTCTCTTTCTTTCGTTTCAGAGGGTTTTTTCTACAATATTTAGTGCTCCGTGGACATCAATTCTTATTTAAGAGAACAGCATTAAAAATTGTTCGGAACACGCACACACAAAAATTGGTTCCTTTTTCTATTAGCCCTCTCATTGCATTTCAGTATAGTATTTTATCAATTAAAAACAGAAACAATAAAAAAAAACCATCAGTTATAAATGCTGATTTAAAAACACAAACTATCACAAGATGCTGAGTATTTTTTTTCAAATATTAGCATATCAGGTTCAAATGATTAATTGAATATGGTTTGGTACGATCAACTTCAATCACCAAGTTCTTAAATAACAAAATATTAACTTATTTTAGTGATCTTGACTATCTCATATCTTTCATTCCAAATTCTTCATTACAGGACAAGGACGTGGCTGGGTCCACATTTAGGCATACATGGGCCACCAGTGATATCAGATATAAAGGACGAGCATTTCTTTTAAAAACTCTCCTGTAATTTGAATATTCTTTTCTCTTATGCATTAAATTTTCACATGAAGCCTTTATCATTTTCCCCATTTTGTCCTGCTTTTAACAAAATAATTTTAGCGACATAAAACTCTATTTTTCTTGAAAATCTGCTCCAAGAGAAGATCCAATAGAACATTTATTTTTTTTTTAATGATCCCATAATTGTTTGAAATCTCTTTCTCAACACCTCAAACACCTTTGGATGTTTTCCCTTGAATGAAGAAAAATCCTCTCATTCAATCCTCATTCAATCTCATTCAATCCCAAAACCCATAATATTACAACATAATACTTGCAATAAATATAGCTATTTAGACAACCCTTAACTACTCAAAATCACAAATGTTTCAACCACTCTGCCAATGTTATGTATCGGCGGGCTGATCATCAGTGACCGTGAATCATTTGACACGTAAGTAACCGAGCTCCTGGCAGAAGTGGTTGATGTTAGAAAATCCTAGTTTATTCCAAAACCACATCATGTAAGTAAAGGTGATCTCAGTCTCCTCTTACGCTGTCCCTCACAGCACTTATGTCCAGCACTGTCTCCTTCCCTATGAAATCATTCAGTCAACATGTAAGGTGTTTTGATGAAAAAATCAAGGACAGTAAGGAAGGTCAAGTGTAGACTCACAAGTCTCCTTCTCTAAAAATTAGGCAAAAGATATCAACATAAGGATTGAATGAGTTTAAATGGAACAACCATAATATATTTATTTTTAAAGGGAGACTAATTCTGAAAAATAATATCCAAATATGTAACAAAACTGGAAAGCATATGAAAATATGGCTTAAAAGAATGATGTGACCAGCATTTTCAATTGTGAGATACATGTAAAAACTCCTCTGCAGTTTATAACTACAACACTATTTATAGAGTAGGCTGCTACTGACACTTTGGCTAATAGAACAGTTTTCCTTCGCTGAAAATATAACCACTGTCTGAGGTGTACCAGATGCCAGGCTGCCTTATTTATTGGTATTTCCCAATTTTATATTGATTTCCTCAGTTGCTGTTCATGTGTTTTAGGCATGACTACCCAGAAAACAAACAATCAAAAACATCCAGGTCATTTGTTTTTTGTTTTTTTTTTCTTTTTTGGAAAGTTATTTGTCTCCTAAAAATCAGCCTAGCACTTAATTAAAGTTTAGTTTCCAAACAACTTTAGTTTGGATTAATGTGATGAGGCTGTTTTCCATGTTGTTCACTTTTCCCCATATTCAAATTAATTTTGGTGGTTCAGTTCAACAAAACATTTTGCAAATGACTGTAAACATTTTGCCAACTGAGTATCATCCACACATCATGTATTCTTTAACAAGAACAAAATAAGCATGCTTATTCAGTCATAATTATATTCAGTCAATCAGAAACATCACCTGCCATCTTTTTAGGGACAGACCCACCAGGGAGTCTGAAGAACTCTCACGAGGGCAGATTGTGGAATGCCAGCTTCCTCACTTAATGTAACTGTAAGGTGTTCCTCAATTACCTCAAGAATCCTACGTTTTCCAAATAACTTAGAGTGAGGTTTAGAAAAATTCCTGAAAAAAAAAAACTGAGTAGGCTCTTGGATTCAATATCTATTGAAATCAGTTCCAAATGTCATGGTGTTTCATATACTCAGTCCATAGAAATATATCTTCACAATTGTTTGTTTTCCTAAACAACTCTTAAAGAACAACTTGCTGGAAAAGAAATAAAGTACCACTGTTTATTATGTGAATTGATGAGTGAAGATACTTTTATAAACAGATCCAAATAATTCTTTTGTTTTATTCCTAAGGTTCAAAGGATATGGGTTTAAAGCATAGCCCATGATTAGATAATTAGAAAACACAATTAGATTATTTTCCAGAAAAGAAATAAAGAGGTCACCTAAGAGTAATGATGTGACAACCTACAGAATTATCTCTCTTCAGATTGCCATGGGGGTATTTCAGAGAGGGATATATTGTAAGATTTAGCATAAGAATGTTTCTTTTTCTCTCTGTTCCTAAATTATACATACCATTCAGTGCCCTGCAATGACTAGAAAGAAATCACCAGGATTTTTAAGTCAAATAACTAAAAATTTGCAAGAACTGTCTTTCTCTAATCTTTTTCCCAAATTACACAAAGATGATTGGCATAGAGTTTAGATGCTGATACGAAAACAAAAAACAAAAAACAAAAAACAAAAAAACTTGTGCCAATACAATTGCTGGACTCACGGACAAACAAAATGCTCTCTAAAATGCCATATATTCCAATAGAATTAAACGATGTATTTCATGAGATGCTTTTCTTAAGGCAGCGTATAGAAAAGTCTCCTCTATTTCCCTTACACCTATGTGAGGCAATCTGTTTTCAGAGTCAAAACCACTGAAGATATTCTGAGAGGAGGGAAAGAGAGCTTCTAACAGCACATAGTTTCCAGAACACCAGTTTACTCCTCCTCTGGTTCTTGGGTAGCGAGCTGTCGTGGTTGAATAGCATCCTCCTCAAACTCTTACCTACCCAGAACCACAGAATGTGACCTTATTTGGAAATAGGGTGTTTGCAGATTTAATTAGTCAAGTTAGAATTAAGTCATACCGGATTCAAGTGGAATCGTAAATTCATTGACTGGTGTGTAAGATGAAAAGACACACAGACGCACACAGGGAAGACCACGTGATGATGGAGGTGGACTGGAGTCTTGAAGCTGCAAGCCAAGGAACCTATAAGTGGAATTAGTACAGCTCTTGTGCCAAAATATTTGCTCTTAAATATCTAAAATAATGCTGTCAAATATTCTAATACTAGTGAAGGAAACAGTATGTCTATCTACGAATTCATACACATACTGACATATACTTACATAGGTAATACCATTTCTTAAATTAATGCGTATTTCTAATTTACTTGAGCACATTAGCCAAAAAGAAATATGTTTATTGGGTTTCCTTGAATTATCTTAGCAAGAAAATGAAAGGTGTGTGGCAATGGGGATCTTGCGGGCACCAGAACTGCTCCTTAGTGAGATCCTGGCAGCTATGACTTTAACTCTTTTGTGTACGTTTCTAAATCTATGAAACGGAGCTCTTGGGAAAAATGTGCTCTAACAGACTAATGAACTAATCACATGATTTCCTTACTAAACAAATATTGATTTCCTTACTAAACAAATATTAACAGTTTTATATCTCTGAGAACTCTGCATAATATTTTCTTAGGTGAGAATTTTAAAAATATATTTGACTATATTTCATTCCAATTTTCTAGAAGGAATAAAATATCATTGCCGTTTAGTGTGTCTACTTCTATTGATCTGACAAATGTCTACTATTTCATATATATTAAAGTCACGTCCCTTCTTTCACAAATATTCGTAGTATAATAGTGGCCTGGTGCAGTGGCCAGGTGTCATTAGTGTTTCCCTACAGCAGAACGTTCGTGTAAACAATATTATGAAAAAATGTATTTTAGATTATATGAGACGACATAATGTAGTAGTTCAGTAATATGTGATCATTTGTCAATACCAAATCATTGTTTCAGCTGTGTTCTTCAAAGGCATTTCTGTTCTTTGTGTTTCAATTACAAAGTCACTTAGCATTCAGTGTTTTGCAGGTATTGGACTAAGGGGCTTCATCGAAGGACAGTTGGTCAAAGCCATGCTAAATACTTTCTAATGCATAGCTCCCTTGCCATCCAAGTCAGCAACTTCAGGGAGGAACCATAACACGCAGCACCGTCCCTTAACTGAGTCGGTGCAATGTCCGAAACAAATGCCACACGTGTAATCTCAACTGTCTTTGCAAAACCGGCAAACAGGGGATGGCTTGCATTCTTCCGGGCGGATGAAGGGGCAAAGGAATTTATAATTTTGTTCCTTTGTTGACACAGGGAGCCCCAGGAAGAGAAAGGCTGAGATTGGCATGGTGCGAAACCACCTTCCAAGACCACCTGGATGCCTGAAACCATGGATAGTACCAGCCCCTATGTAGACCATATTGTTCTTATACATACATACACATCTATGATAAAAGTTAATTTATAAATCAGGCACAGTGAGAGATTAACAACAATGACTAATAACAAAAGAGAGCAATGGTAACAATATACCGTAACAAAAGTTATGTGAATGTGGTCGCTCTCAAAAGAGCTCGTTGTACTGTACTCGCCCTTCTTCTTGTGATTCTGTGATATGATGCCCACTGATGAGATGATGAGATGGGATGAGATGAATGGAATGAGACGGGATGTAGCGGTTGGCTACTTCTGAGCTTTTGATGACGTGCCAGGAGGATCATCTGTTTGTGGACCACGGTTGACACGGGGTAACTGAAACTACAGCACGTAAAACGGTGTTCGGGAAAGTGGGTAACTACCGTATACTAGTGAAATCCTCAAAAGAGATAGACCCAAACACTTCATTGCACTTTGTATGGCTCTCAGGGGAACTATAAAGAGACTATGAAATGAGTAAACTCTTAAAAATTTGTTCGCTGGATAATTTTTTTAAACACTTTTTGAGTTTATTTGTTCTGAGAGAGAGAGAGTGAGAGAGAGACAGAAAGAGCATGCCCACAGGTGTGTGTGCGTGAGTTGGGGAAGGGCAGAGAGAGAGAGAGAGGGAGAGAGAGAAACCCAAGCAGGTTCCATGCTGTCATGCAAAGAGCCCAGTGGGGGACTCAATCCCATGAATCCCGAGACGATGACCTGAGCTGAAATCAAGAGTCAGACACTCAACCGACTGAGCCACCCAGGAGCCCTGTGGATAGCTTTTCAAAAATATATTTTGTGATAAAGAAACCTATGTCTGATGGTAAGCACATATATTTATCTTCCCCTATAATTATTTATTTTTAAAATAATTTACTCCTTTATTATGGAAATACTATATATAAGAAAATAATTTAAATAACTAACACTGATAAAATGACACTTCAATACATACTGACTGTGTATCACTATAAAACTTCCACTTATTTATTTATTCAATTACGAGTATTTACATTTAAATTTGAAACCATTAAATGGAAAACTATAATACATGAACAGTATTTTGCCACTTATTCTTCAGGTGGCTGTTAATAGGTAAAATATTAAAAATGGTTGAGAAGCTTTTTGCTGTTTACGTTTTTTACTATATTAAAATGTATTCTTTTTATGACTGTCTACTTATGCAGGCTTTCTGGATTTGGGTATTTTAAATATCATAAATATGATGTAGGGAAATACATTCAATGCAAAACCTTCAATTATAAAACATAATCATCTTGCCTTGTGTGATTTTATTCTGGGTGTACATATGCAGTTTAAATTTATACATGCATGCACATCACTTGAAATTGTTCTCCATTTTTAAGGAAAGATAATTTTCCAGCCCTTCAAGAAATAAATATGAATGTTCCTTTACCCAACCCCCTGTTGCAAGTTATCAAATCCTAGGAGAATTAAGGACAGCAAATTTTGTATTAGTTTGTAGCTGTGGCATTTTAGAGCAGGCAAATTCAACTTGCAAATTGGAGCCCAGCTGCTGGTTTAAATCAGCTGAAAATGAAATGGGAACATCTTATTGAAATGTTCATTTGATATAGGTGAATATCTTTCCAAGAGGAATAATGTGAACCCAATTTATAGGGAGGACTAAGACGATAAGTCAGGAGCAGTGTCTAGATCCCAAGAACACATCAAAAAGGACAAAATATAGATTATGAAACATTGAAGTATCAAAGAGATTATGCTCTGATAGACTGAGAAGCAATCTAAAAGGTATTTGCTTTTTGTGTTCTCTCATCACTCATGAGTTAAGTGAGGGATGACTGGAGTGGAGATTCATTTATTTACCTATTGCCAATGAAGCCTGACTTTCGTCAAACAAACCTCCCTGCACTCACCTGGGAGGCATTCATATCTTTGTTTCTCATGACAACATAATGGCATGTTCTGTTTCAATGATCTCATATTTGTCAGAATTATCATGTTGCTCAAATTTCAAAGCATCTTAAGTGAACACAGATGCGCTCAGGCTTTGGAAGGCACAGCTCAAGCAGAAGGTCCTGAGCCACTGGCTACAAAGGTCTAAAGGAAATCACAGGACATGTGTTAGAGGTTAACTCCATTGCAAAACAAAACAAAACAAAACAAAACCTGATTACAAAATCATACACTAAATGTGTTCACTTGTTCAATCATGTTTTCACGTATTTATTGAAGCCCCTTGATGTGCAAGGCAAGGTTATTAACAGGTGGACACTTAGCAGGTAAGAAGTAAGTGAATTAGGTGGTCATCAAGACATGGTCATTTGAAAGTGGCCACTCATTGACTTCCATCAGGTTGCTGATGCCACAAAGAACATGTTCGTGGATGCTAGGCTGTCTTTACTGAAGGAATTAATTGAACTTTACTGTTGAAATTCTGACATCCAATGCACATAATTCCCTAGAGTCTCTCTAGGGAGTATGAGCCCCAATTGCCTGCACTGGAAAACCACTCATTCATGCACTCTATTGACTTTTCCTCCTGCCTCTTGTTACTATCCCTTTGCCTTCAAACCGGCTCTTTGGGTTCAACTTCCAAATAAATCACCCGTTCCTTTTCTCAGAGTCTCCCCTGATACCCAAACTAAGGCAAATATAGTATTCCATCAGGATGATATCTCAGTGCATGAATTCCCTCCCCATCAGTGACATTTATGTTGTTTGCACTGTTTGATTGCTATGAACAATGCTCTTGTGAGCATTCTTCTATGTGTCCCCTCAAGTTCAGCATATGCTGGCAAAGTTTTGAGGAATAACACTCCACTATTAGCAGTGGTTATTCCTCCTACGTAGGATTAAAGAGCATTGAACTCTCTACGAAAAAAATTCTTATACTGATTCTTTTACAATGTACATGTATTTGTAATGAGGATTTTATATATGGTTATGTATATGTGTATGTATATAAATGAATGTATATGAATGAATATTCATATACATTAATAAAAAAGAAAATTAAATACAGAATTAAAAGCTACATAAATTCCTGAATATGTGCCTTTTGTCATGCAACTGGCAGAAAAGCATAGAGTGTAGAGTGTGCAGTCTAGGAAGATTGCTTAGGTTAAAATCCTACATTGGCGCTCTACTGAACGCACGACCAGGGGCAAAGCACAGAACTTAGCACTGTCTCAGTTTCTCCATATGTAAAAGAGTTAGTAACAACTCTCAGGTTTACTATAGGAAATAAATTATATGTATGCATCACTAAAATGATAAATTATATGTATGTATAAATTATATGTATATATCACTAAAACTTTTGTCTCGCACTTAACATTACGTGAGTTGCTATTAGTATCTGATTAAATTTAATGGAAAATTATTGAAAACTTAATTGGCAGGCATATAGACAAACAAGATACTGTTTGTTCCTTTGAAGATACTATTGACTAGGAAAGATAAGGCACAGACCCAAACTCCTTTAACATACACGAGGACATATGTGATTAGTGCAGTGACAGTGATATAAAAGAAAATGCTGTAGGATTTCGTTGGAAGAGATCTTCTGTCATGGCAGATTGAGAAACACTTCAATGATGGTGTAGAATCTAATTTATCTTTATAGAAAAAATATCAGTCAGGGCCCAATGAAGGAGAATGGTTTTTTTAAATGTTTTTTAATGTTTTATTCATTTTTGAGACAGAGAGAGACAGAGAATGAGCATGGGAGGGGAAGAGAGAGAGAGGGAGACACAGAATCCAAAACAGGCTCCAGGCTCTGAGCTGTCAGCACAGAGCCTGACGTGGCCTAGAACTCACGAACCGTGAGATCATGACCGGAGCCGAAGTCGGACGCTTTACCGACTGAGCCACCCAGGCGCCCCAAGGGGAATGTTTTGAAGACAGAATCACCTCTGAATAAAATGACTGCTAACTCCTTTATAAATTATTTTAAATATTGTCCTTGCCTAAGCAATAATTCTTATACTTGAAGATTCTATCCTTCTCATTCTAGGGAGCAATATCTATTCAAAACTATATTTAAGTTTTTAATCTCTTACTTAAGTGAAGTTCTATTTTTCTAGGTGAAGTAATAATGAATTACTTAAACATATCTGCATATTTTTGTGGGTATCATGCCTATATCATGAAATAAGATTACTGTTTTCAAGTTAGGAAACACAAAGTTATATAAATAAGAACTAAATGGGAAAAGCACGTGCAATTTGCCAATTTCTCACATCCATATTCCAGTCTCTTTTTTCACTACATTCTACAAGCACAGATTGAAAATCTGCAAAAATAACTGAAACCCCCAAAAGTCTTCCCCTCCAGCACCATTCCTTCCAAAGCATAAGATTGTATCAGACCACTGCTTAACAAGCTTTATAAAACACCAACATCCCAAATGTGGGATAGTGTCGCTGTCCATCTTTAACACATTAGTGTTGAAGCTAAAGTTAGTTTATCACTTGTGAGCTGAAATAGAAATTAACTTGGAAAGAAGGTGCTATAGACCAAATGTTTGTCCCCACTCACAGTTCATATGTTGAAACCTAATCCCCAGGGTGGTGGATTTTGGAAGTGAAGCCTTTGGGAGATAACTAGGTCATAAGAGCTCCACTCTAATGAAGGGGATTAGTGTCCTTATTAAAGAGACCCCACAGAGGGTTCCCTTTCTCTATGTGAGGGCACAGGAAAAGATCTATTAACCAGGAATCCAGCTTTCACCAAACACCAAATGTAAAGGCACCTTGATTAATTTCCCAGCCTCCAGAACTGTAAGGAATACATTTCTGTTATTTTTAAGCTACCCACTCTACGGTATTCTGTTATAGCAGCTCAACCAGACTAAGACGGAATATCAAAACCAATAGAGAACTTAGGGCCCCAAATACAGAAGGAGGACAGCATTGGGTCTGTGGGGGGAGAGGCATATCCTAGAAGGAGAGAACTAATTCCACCCACTTCCCATTCTCTGTTGTTCCCATCATGCCAACTGTTATTCTGGTATAAATTTAATGCCTTTATTTATAGGCTCACTTGACATATATGCAATATTTTCATTGGAAATTGTTATGTACCTGGTGTCATGCCAGGTACATAGAACACAGGCGGATCTGATAGAAACAGTCTTAACCTTCCTATACTTGATTGTTTGAATTATTTTACTCAAAAACCCCCAGTGTAGACAGAAACCTACTAACATATCATAAAGATATGGGATTAAGTGTTCAAGGTAGTTGCCATGATCCTGCCTTTCCCTTTTTAACAAGAAAGGGGAGAGAGAGAGAGAGAGCATTAGCTCTATTCAGATCATTCTGTTCTTCTACTCAAATCATGAGCAATGTCTTCCAGAAGCATTGGGAGCTCTTAGAGAATAAACGTATATCTAAAATTTCTCCTTGTATTATGACTAGCGTGGCACCATTCAGAATTAAGGCATTTTTTTCTTTTCTTTTTTTCTTTCTTTTTATTTATTTATTTATTTATTTAGTCAATGCTTTAGAAAGTAGAATCAAACACTGTACCAGGAATTTTCAGACTGGAAATCGATTGTGACTTCCTTTACTTTTCTTTCCACAGGCATACACATTCTAGAATATCAGTGTTCTTTCTTTATATAGTTTTGAAAAGCTTAGGGTTTTGTTTACTCTTGTCATAGTCATATCAAAGTGCAGATTTTGAAACGTTTCTGCTCAAAAATAACTTTTGTCCTGTCTACTACCTCAGCAATTCTTGGGAAAACGATCACCAAATCAGTAGCTCAGACCCATTAAAAAAAGGCGTAGGACAATCAAAATAACGTGGAAAACTTTACATCAGGATTCATTATTTTTTGAAAAGTAAATTATTTCTAAAACTATATACAATTACATGTTAGTTTTGTCAAATATACCAGTTTATCAATTGGTTTAACGGGAAACTATTGGTCTAAAAATAATATAAGCTTTAAGATTCTTGTCCAGATAAACTTACCTTAGTATTTCAACGTTCTGTAACTATTTTCAGACAATCTACATCTTTGCCAGATGTGCCCCCTGCCATGTGCTAACCATTATACCTATTTTCCGCTTTCATGATGGCTCATGCTATTTTCCAGGTGTTCATTATCACTTTCCACAACAAAGGATGGTCTCCGAGTGAAGAAGAGAAAGTCAGAACTATTGAGATTTGGATGTGTGGTTTAAAGGGCATCGTTCATTGCAGGAGACTGATTAACATTGGGTACGAATCGTAACGCAACAGCCCAGGATTTGTGAAAATGGTAAGGTTAGGATTTCGGCCAGGGTTTCAAATAATTTTAGAGTACAAACTGCCCTTTGATGTTTTCCACTGAAGAGTTAGTTGTTGGGAGTGTCGGGATATTCCAGTAACAAACAATCAAACCAGTTGCTTCCAGGACAGTCCTGGAAGGGTGAATAAATGTGAGTGAAGCCGGAAATAGCAAAGTCCTGTTGAAGTATACTGTGAATTTGAGTTTGGGTTTCAGCATCCAGGACAAGTATGGGGTAGATGGCCCTGGGTCTCATTCTGCTTGTCAACATACTTCAGGGAATTTTGTTACGATATAAAAGGCTAAATTCTACCCTCAGATGTTTATCAAGTCATAAGTCTTTAGGAACTCTTCACTTGTGGCCAAGAGAAGCAAATAAAAGCAAGACAAAATAATACAGAGGCTAGAAAGTACCGGGAAGTGACAGGAATTCTTTTTCAGCAATTCATTTCATTGCCGATGGCAGAAATAACAGTCATATTGACTATTTATAAAATATTATCAAGTCTTTCCTCATGATTTTGTCATTACAAAACAAGTAGAACCCTTCTGGATGGAACTCTCAGTGGCAAAATATTATAATAAAGTAGTACCTAAGTATGAAAAAAGGTTTTTGGCAAATGCTTCTTGAATACTGATTACACAAATAATTCGCTTGTATATATAATCACAACTAACATACAACTATTTGTGTTTGTTTGTTTGTTTTAGATCCTGAATCAAGAGTTCACATTAAAAAAAAAAAAAGAGTTCACATTCCAAGGCAAAGTTTATCTTTGTAAGGCATAGAACCCAATTTGTGTGTATAGATAGATATAGATATAGATATAGATATAGATATAGATATAGATGATATATATAGATAGATATAGATATAGATGATATATAGATATAGTCATAGATTAGCTATAAATAGAGAAAGAGAGAGAGAGAGAGAGAGAGATACATACAGACACCAAAAAATATATAGGACACAAGGATAATATCTATCAATGTTCTTGATTGTGAACTTTTCACTTTTTTTAAGCTGGAGAGGGCGAAAAGGAAAAATTAGCAGACACGTAAGTGCCTACTTCACCTTTTTTTGTTTAATGCTTATTTATTTCTGAAAGAGAGGGAGCAGGGGAGGTGCAGAGAGAGAGGGGGACAGAGGATCTGAACCCAGACTCCACACCGACGGCAGGGCTCGAACTCACAAGCCTGTGAGATCATGACCCAAGCCAAAGTCTGATGCTCAACCAACCGAGTGACCTAGGCGCCCTTAAGCAGCTCCCTCCTCTTTGTCACATCTGTGACCAGGAAAAGAGTACTTTAGCTGCTAGGCAGAAATGGTCATAGATGTTAAATGGTGAAGATACGGTCCCTTTGTGAGCATTTTGCCTTCTCAGCTTCAAGGAACACTAGCGCTTATTTCTTCAGGATGCTTATGGAGGCAGTAATGAAATAAGTCAGATGGAAAAACAAATACTGTATGATTTCATTTAAATGTGGAATCTAAAAAAAAATGAGCGAATAAAGCAAAACTCGTAGATGCAGAGAACAGAATGGAGGTTGCTAGAGAGGAGGGGAGTCAAGGGGTACAGACTTGCAGCCTAGTGACTGCGGTCCATGACATTGTAACGCACCCTTGAAAACTGCCCAAAGGGTCAAAGCCTAAAAGCTCTCATCGCAAGAAAAACAAACTTGTAACTTTTACTGTCAGCAGACGCCGAGTAGACTTGTGATTATTTCCCAGTGTACACAAATCTCCATCCGTTACATTTGTAGAACTGAAACTAATACGCCACGGGTCAATTATGCCGCAATTTAAAAAAAGGAAAGAAGAGATAAAAAATAATAATAAAAAATAAAAAAGCAGTGCTGCGGTCAAGGGGGCCTCGTGCAGTATGTTGAAGCTGGACCTTGAGTGGATCTGTCTTCGTTTGCTTAACAAACTCACCTCCTTCAGGAACGGTCACTTTTGTTCCTTTTCAGAATTCGAATTCCCTCATAACAAAATTTCCTTGCAAGAGAGGATCTGATCTCGGGCATTGATGGCATAGAATAAATATAAATCACTGAGCTACCTCTCCGATGTACTTGTATTTTTAGTTTCCAGTGGTATTGTGGAATCAAATACTATGTGTCCTCATTAAAGGAATTGCAGGCATCAGCTTTGCAGATGAGGAGATATTCTGCCGGGGAGAGTGGTCTTTCATGTATGAAATCAGGCCGCCTACGTTGGGTCTCGCTGTTCTCGTGTTCTCAATATAACCTTTGGTGTGTAAACCTAGAAATAGTAGTCTTTGAATTTTGCTTTAATTACCAGAAACATTTGAAATGAATTCCATCTTCAAATAGATTATTGCACCCAATTAAGTCTATGTATTACGAATTGCAGAATATAGGATTTAGGGGCAGCCTGGGTAGTATGCGGAGGGGTCATTTAACTGTACAATAACGTTACGTAGGCCGGTGCATATGATGATATTAATAATAATAACAGCTAGAAATGCAGTGGAGAAAGAAAGGCGTTGATGTCTTCCAAAGACGATTGGGTGCGCTGAGGTCATTAGCCGCAGTGTGCCGCTGCATAAAAACTCAGAACTGAAACGTGTAAAGCACGACAAAGCAAAGGCTGATTCCCATTGTGCCACATTTTAGATCACTTCAGAAAAGGAAGCCCATCCAAGATACATTGGCCTGGAAGGGAAATAGAGAAAAGAAAGCTATTCTGATTAATAAATAGAATTTTAGCAGCTGACGGTATAAATCAGGGTAAAAGTTGAAAAGAATAAATCCAGAACAACTGACTCCTTTTTTTTCCACTGTAAAATTTGACTTTCTTTGAAGATGTTCCAAATTGGTTTCTATTACAAAATCAGTAGTTAGGAAGCAAAGTAGTTGTTTTTTTTGTTTTTGTTTTTTTGTTTTTTTTTTTTTTTTTTTGACCTACTGAACACATGGCAGAAATTACAGCCTGACAAATAAAGCGAACATGTTTTGATAAACAACACATTTCACTAAAGGGAAAAGATGAGTAGAGATAACAGGTTGGTAGAGTTTTTAAGCAAATACTGTACTTGGCAAATAAAAATGCTCCCCATCAGAAGGAAAACAGAGTCTGGCTTCAGCACCAGGCATGCCTCTATGCTTTCCATGTGCCAGTCTGATTTAGTCTTTTCATTCCGTGTCCCATTAGATCTATTTGTGATCTAGAAACAAATTTCTAGGCCCAAGATGGAACCGCTTCTGCCTGGGAAGCCACATCAGCAAACCGAAACTGCGATAACTTCCACGTCCCTGTAAATGCATGACAGGAACCTGCATATTCAGTCAGCCAGTCCCCAGATCCCAAGCCAACTGGGCTCTACGTTCACTTTCCTGTTCCTCATGTGTTCGCTACTTTTCCTATTAAAGCTTCCTGCATTTTGCCCTAGTTTGCAGTTCTCTGGACCCTTGGGGAACAAGACTGCCCTCTCCATAAAGTGTTAAATTAAAGTTGGTTTGTATCACCTAGATTGTCTTTTTAAGTCACTTTTTTTTTTTAATTTTTTTTTTCAACGTTTATTTATTTTTGGGACAGAGAGAGACAGAGCATGAACGGGGGAGGGGCAGAGAGAGAGGGAGACACAGAATCGGAAACAGGCTCC
Organism: Leopardus geoffroyi; assembly: GCF_018350155.1. Lineage (NCBI taxonomy): Eukaryota > Metazoa > Chordata > Mammalia > Carnivora > Felidae > Leopardus > Leopardus geoffroyi. Next base: position 82,473,948 of record NC_059339.1, on the reverse strand, counting down.
AGGCTCTGAGCCATCAGCCCAGAGCCCGACGCGGGGCTCGAACTCACGGACCGAGAGATCGTGACCTGGCTGAAGTCGGACGCTTAACCGACTGCGCCACCCAGGCGCCCCTTTAAGTCACTTTTAACAGAACATAACCATTTACCCACATTCAGTTATTCTTTTTTTAATTTTTTTAAATTTACATCCAAATTAGTTAGCATATAGTGCAATAGTGCCCCTGACCCATTTAGCCCTTCCCCCCTCCACAACCCCTCCCGTAACCCTCAGTTTGTTCTCCATATTTATGAGTCTCTTGTGTTTTGTCCCCCTCCCTGTTTTTATATTATTTTTTGTTTCCAAGGACCCCCATTAGATTCAACAAAAACCGATCATCAACAAGGCATTTCATAGTCAAATCCACATTCAGCTATTCTTAAATGTTGTACTTATGGTTACGCACTGTTATATATTGATACGTGTATTTCTCTCTCTGTCTCTCTCTCTCTCTCTCTCTCTCACAGACACAGAGACAGACAGAGAGAGAGAGAGAAGGAGAAGGAGAAGGAGGAGAAGGAGAAGGAGAAGGAGAAGGAGAAGGAGAAGGAGAAGGAGAAGGAGAAGGAGGAGAAGGAGAAGAAGAAGAATTCAAAGCAAAAACTGTAAGAAGACGTATTGTTTGTCAGAAACTCGGTAATTCCCTCATTTTTTTTCTTCCTTTGACCAGTATGTGTCTGACCTAATTTTTGCAGGAGACAACTTCAGAAAGAGCTATTTTAAAATTCACTCTGTCTATGTGAAGAATATAGCCTACAGAAAACCCCATGAGGATTGTACCATATATTACAGGGGACAGGAGAAAAGAATATATTACAAGAGAATGTAGCCACAAGTGATGTATTATATTTCATAGCTATGTTAACACGATACCAGATACTTTCTCAAGTGCCAGCCTTTTCATGAAACTTTGTCTAAAAAGATTTCTCCCTTTTCCAAACTTCCCCTTTCTTAGAGACATTATTACTTGCACTGACAAAATTAAACATTCATACTCATCTTTTAATTGTTCCATAAACATTAATTTTGTCTCTTTAATAAAGACCAAAATCTTTAGGGACAGCAACTTGTCTACACTTCAAAAACTTTAATTAAAGTACTTATGGTGTGGAGCACATACTGAATTCTTAATAAATATCTGTTAATGTTGATATGCTAAATGATTTTTAAAAGGGATAGAGGAAGGGAAAAGGGAAGAAAGAGGAAGAGAGAGAAAGAATAAAAGAAGGAAAGGGAAAAAGTAAAAATAGGGGGAAGGAGTGGGGGAAAGAAAGAAACAAAGAGAAAAAAGAAAGAAAATACATAATTTAAAATAAAAGCTTTCTGGTTGCTGGGGCGTGGGGGGGAGGGTAATATAGGTGAAGGGAGACCAAAGGTACAAACTTCCAGTTATAAATAAATAAGTCTTAAGAATTTAGTGTAAGGGATAAGGACTATAGTTAATAATACTATATTGCATATTGGAAGTTGCTGAGACTAAATCCTAAAAGTTGTCATCAAAGAAAAAAAATATTGTAGCTATTATGGTGACAGATGTTAACTACAGTAATTGTGGTGATCATTTCACAACATACACAGGTATCGAATCATTACATTTTACCCTGGAAACAAATATAATGTTATATGTTCGTGCTACCCCGATAAAAACCATAACTGTAAAAAATAAAATAAAATAATCAAAACGAAATCAGAAACCCATTTTGTAGTCTGGCCATTATCAAAAACATCCCAAAGCATCTCAGTAGAAAGGAATTCCTAACCCATCACACATTAAACTGTATATGGAATATAGAATATGTCTGTGTGTAGAATATCATGTGAATGGTGAATTTTACCTCTAAATTTGTCATCGGTAATGTATTCACACAGGAGTATTTTCTTCTAACTCTTGTTACTAAATTGGTATTAGTTAATTAATTAGTGGTGATTTAAAACATATACTTGTTGAAAGACAGCATTTACATTCTATATAGTATAATATAACACAATATAATAAAGTTGACCATTCAAATCAGTTATATAAAAAAGGAATGGCTAGGACAAAGTAATACATTTCTTTACTAAAAATGTTGTAGACTCAGCAATTCCACCCCACCCCCACCCCCCGTGCATTCTGTAGGTTTACCTTCAGAATGTTTCTGGAATCCCACCATTTTCCACCATTTTCTCAATATTCCCACTATATCAGCAATGTATTCAGCTGCCCATTCACCACCATCTTGATCTGTCCATGCCCCTGATACATTCCCTCACATCTACTCAGGGACATCACCACAGCTCATGTTTATGCTTTCTCTTACCTCACATCTGTTTCCTTGTTCTATAGGACTATACACATCAACATAGGAAGATACTGTTATTTCTATCATAGTGAGATACTTTTCCTTGATTAAACTCCATGCATCAGCTACTGGAATATTTCCTTATTCCCTCTATTAATCAGAATTATTCAGAAGCACAGAACAAATAGAATGTGTGTATATACATATAAGAAGAGATTTATTTTATGGAATTGGCTCATAGGATGGTGGAGGCTGGGTGAATCCAAAACTTAATGAGGGGGACAGGTAGGCTGTAAACCCAAGAAAGAGTTGTAGTTAGAATCCAAAAGAAAAGACTATGGTGCAGGTAAAGTCAGAAGGCAGTCTGTTGGAGAATTCCCTCTTGCTGACAGGAGGTCAGCAAGGTCTATTCAGACCTTCCACTGACGGGATGAGGCCCACCCACATTATGGAGGACAATCTGCTATACTCAAAGTCCACTAGTAAATTATCTTGGCATCCATAAACCATCTATTAAATTTTTTCAATGTTTATGTATTTTTGACAGAGAGAGAGTCAGAGCATGAGTAGGGGAGGGGCAGAGAGAGAGGGAGATACAGTTAGAAGCAGGTTCCAGGCTCCAAGCTGTCAGCACAGAACTTGACACAGGGCTCAAACCCACAAACTGTGAGATCATGACCTGAGCTGAAGTCGGATTCTTAACCGACTGAGCCACCCAGGACCCCCTGATAAACCATCTCTTAGACCATACTTAATCTTTGAATAAAGGCAATAATAAGTCATATTTCTACTTAACATGATACAACTATCCTATGTACAATAAAAAATGCAGTAATCTCCTTCCCATGAGGAGGTAAAGTTCTTCAGTGATGTTTACTCTTCTTGATATTCCATATCTTAAATGTAGTGATATGAAGTTACAAAACTTGGGCTCTTGGGTGGCTCAGTCGGTTAAGCATCCAACTCTTGATTTCAGCCCAGGTCATGATCTCCTGGTTCATGGGTTCAAGCCCCACATCAGGCTCTGTGATAGCATGGTGCCTGCTTGGGATTCTCTCTCTCCCTCTCTCTGTCCCTCCCCATTCGCACTCTCGCTCTCTCAAAATAAATAAACTTTAAAAAATTAAATGAGGGGCGCCTGGGTGGCGCAGTCGGTTAAGCGTCCGACTTCAGCCAGGTCACGATCTCGCGGTCCGTGAGTTCGAGCCCCGCGTCGGGCTCTGGGCTGATGGCTCAGAGCCTGGAGCCTGCTTCCGATTCTGTGTCTCCCTCTCTCTCTGCCCCTCCCCCGTTCATGCTCTGTCTCTCTCTGTCCCAAAAATAAATAAACGTTGGAAAAAAAAAAATTAAATGAAGTTATGATACTTAAATATAAAATATAAAGTCAATACATCTATGTTACCTATTAAAGGGATATTGTATGTCTATTATCTATCTATCTATCATCTATTATCTATCTACCATCTATCTATCATTCATTATCTATCAATTTATCTATCATCTATCAATCTATCTATCATCTATTATCTATCAATCTGTCATCTATTATCTATCAATCTACCTATCATTTATCTATTATCTATCAATCTATCATCTATCTATCATCTATTATCTATCAACTTATCAATAGATCTATCATCTATTATCTATCTACCATCTATCTATCATCCATTATCTATCAATTTATCTATCATCTATCAATCAATCTATCATCTATCTATCCATCATCTATCACCTATTATCTATCTGTCTATCTATCATCTATCTATCCAAATATCTAGAAACACAAAGATAAGAAATAAAATAAGAAAAATGTTCATGACAATCATAGTCCTCAATTCTGTAACTGGTCATGTGGTTGTGACTGGTATGTGTAACCACCTTATTCCATTATCCATTCCAAATTCCCTTTACCATCAACAAGCACTCCAGAAAGTTGTGTTTGTGTTTTGGTTTTTATCCGGTAGGATGACTCAAACCTTCTCCTGAACAGTGTGGGCCATTAGTATCCTGCTTGGATCTGATTGCTATAATTTCCCATTGACTTTAATAACAGGGCATGGGAATACCAGGAGACAGTCCACAGAATCTCTTACACTTCAGAGACCTCTTCCTCAACTCCACGGTAGAGCACTAGCCCAGTTTCCCTTGGTGGTCAGGATCACTCACCCCAGACAACACAGAAATTCTCTTCTTTGCCTATTGACTTGGAGCCATCAGTCCAACAGTCCTAACGTCCCCTCGATGGGATTATTGTATTTCCTGGTGGAAGCATTCCTCTCTCTGGAAATAAGAGCTCTAGGCACCAGTTCATAAAGTCACAGGGACAAGAAGCCTAATGTGACAACCCTAATTAATACTGTTCACACTAATCCCAGCATTTCTCTCATACATGCTGTGATTTTTCTTTATTCTATAACACATAATCTCATAATGTAATATATGGTTTACTTGTTTTTCATGTTTCTTACTTGAATTCTACCATGTCAGGCACCATTTTTTTCTGTGTTATCTCCAGCGACTTGTATTGTTCTTTCCTACACATAGCAAGCATTCAGTGTGTTTTGAATGAATGAATTAGCCAATAATCAAATAAATTTATGATTCTACTTTGCCATTCTGGTTTAATCCATCATCCTCTCTCACCCTGAATTATTGCAGTTCCCTCCTAACCAGACTCTGTGCACAATCTTGCCCGCTTAACTGAATTCCTTACTGACACTTCTCTCCTGACATCACTACTACACGTTCAATGTATTCTCACTCCACTGGGTTGGATGCTTCATTAGGCCAGAGAGTTTGGATATTACTCTTACCACTGATATATTTCTCACTTTCTGGACCCTTACTTGATGCATAACAAACACTGAGTGATTGAATGGAGGAATGCAAAAATTACTTTCTTCCTCTAAGCAAACTTCAATTTTTTTTCAGATTTTTGTCTCCAAAAAATAATTCTAAACTGGAGCACAACTTCCACTTTCTGCCTAGAGGAAGAGAATGTATCCATCAGAATATGGGTGTGAACGTGAGCAGTTTTAACAGAAAGTATTAGAGACTTACAATATCTTTTACAGATTAAGGGAACAGAGGTCAGCGAAGCTGTCCACCAGTGATATGAGCCTGCTGCACTAAAGCAGGAAGTTCTAAAAATCTCACCCAGCGATTGCTGAAAATCCAAGATCATCTCACCCAGAAGCCCTTGTCAATCTCACCAACCTCAGGAAAGTTCTAACTTTTATTTTGATCTCCATCACTTACATCAGTGGTGCTTAAGAAAATCTCCAAGCAGCTATTTTGGACCTCATATCTGCTCGTGGACACTTAAAACCGCATCTGGACAATCATGACCTGCTTTTTTCTTCTGTTCCCAAATCTTTTGTAATCGCCTATTGTTGGCAGGTTCTACCGTGTTCTTTGCCTGAGGAAGGGGATCTTGGGGGATTTGACTTCTCTGCAATGCAGGGTGAAATGGTGAAATCTCAATTTCTGAGTGAAGTCTCAGAACCAGCAGTGTGGCTGATCTGAAACCAAATAACCAAGCACAAATTCTTTGCCAGGAACTTAAGGAGTCTTGGGAAAAAAGATACTGTTTTCCCTCACTCGTTTCTTGTCCTTCGTGGGGTATTGTGGTTGTTATTCTTAGTTTAGTTTTGTTTATGATTGGCTTTCTACCTTATTCTGAGCATAAATCTTGGATGACTCTAACTTAGATTTATTGCCCACCAGGCATCGAACTCAATTATCTGGTCCCAGCTGTTGTGTTAGGTGTAGAGTACTTTGGGAACGTTACGCATCTTCAAGGAAAGTGTTTGATTTATCTGAAGTCCTAACTAGGCTGTGTATTCCGGGATGCTCTGAGCTTATTTTTCTCATAAAATCTTCCATCGTATCAGAAGAAAAACTATAAGGCTTTCTTGTGGCAGTACATATCTTATCTTGTAGAAAGACAAGGCATTCTTGCTAACATTAATAAATATGCAAAAATTATTAGGAAAATGTGAATTGTGAAGAAAACAACCCCAAGCTTACTACTGACTCTTCTTTAATATAATTAATTTAGGTTAAAAAATACCTGCTCGAGTACTTTTTTGTTTTCTTCATCCTGAACACAGTATTTACTTCATTTTGGCTCTATTTTACTTTTCCCTACTACCGGCCATATATTAATAGTTAGATGCTGAAAGGCCTAGAGGGAAAAGAAGAGCACTCATTAAATAAGTGTTAATAGGCAATTAAGAATCCCTGTAAATGACTTGTTGTCCCCAGCAATTCCTACCCATATTTTACAGTTGCCAAGAACTATTGTCCTGAGATCAAAATCACTCTGACCCTCAAGGTTCACAGGAATACAGAGTTATAAAATACATTATACATTTAACTAAAGGTGAACATTTATCACCATGTGTATGTGCCCTTGAAGTGTCTTCTAGTTGCCTGCATAAAAACAAAAAGTATTTCTGATTAGAAACTTCTCCAGCGGTATTGATCGAGTTGGTGTACATTTCTGGATTAAGACAGAATTATCACCGGACCTCTGCCCTTGCCCCATTTTCAGGCAACCCCTCTGTCCACCATTGGCAATGACAACATTTTTGCTGCTCAGTTGTCAATAGAAATTATTGCATCAGTGAAGAGTATAATAGGCTACTTATCAACTACCTTTGGGCTCTAACTGGTCACACCTTTGGGCCTTTCGTAGATGACATACAAGCGATGAGCAGTCTGCCTTCGTATCCAGAGACACGTGAGGTTTTCCCTCTCCTAATCTTTACATGCACTAATATACAAACTCAGCATTCCAGTCGCATTTTAATTTTTATTTTCACTTAAAGGAAAACTCCTGTGAATTAATGCAATTCTGCCAAATACCTCATCAGCATGAAACAAGAGCTAGACCGGTTGACCCTTTGCATCTTTTCAGGGTGAAGCCACCACATAGTATATGCTTGTTATACTATGATGATTTCAGCCTTTCTACTCTGCTTGGAGTATTTACTGGCGCCTCCAATTTAAATTTTACTTAATAATGCCTGCTTTCTCCTATGGAATACAATGCAAGTATATTCACACTTCACCTGCGTGAATCACTGTATCACCGTGTCCCAGGGTGATTGGATATATGTTCACAAATTAAAATACACATATATACCCACAACGGCAAAACACCCATATGTACACAGGGGTGAAATACAACAACCAAACATCTTTGTGGAAACAAAGTCCTGGCATGGCATTTGTTTAAAACCTAATATGATTCATTTTATCAAAATTTACGATTTCTCTCAGTGATTAATAGTGCATGCACCGTCTCAGATGGAAAAGTGATTGATGTCTAATGTCAAAAAGAGTTGGGCACAGACCTTTCACCGTGTCACTAGCTGTGACTATGATGTGAAACTACAGTGCTCTAACAGGGAGGAAGAGTGTCTCTTTGATTAAAGCCCCCACTGTTTAAATGCAGGGCACTGAGCACTAGTAAGGGCGACGACCTGTCACCCTCAAACAGGTTCTGATAATGAACTTTCAGGCATGAGGGTGAAAGTGTTCTGTAACCTTAATTCATGCCATTGTTTTAAAAGCTTATGTTCACACCACTCATGGAAAATAACTAAGGGTGCTAATATCATACAAACTGCATAAATTAAACTATGACAATAGGTGGTTGCCTTCTTGGCAGTGTTGAAATGATATTAGGTAAAGGTGTGATGCTTTGGAACCAACTCAGGTGACCTTTCCAGGTGTGTAAATTCCAAGCCTGACTATTGTAATTATGTCTGATGAGGGAACAGACACTACACATGCAGGAACTGAATGCAAATAAAAGCCATTGTAGATTCTATACAAAAATATTCTAGTCTTCACAGCACATAATTTTCAGACACAACAGGTAAGCTTCCAGAAGAAGACCATATAAAGAGGAACAAATTGTTGGGAAAGGCATGACAAGAAAAGACCTAATCAGAGAATCATGCTCATCAATTTGTTGGTATATGAAATCATAGATATACATATCAAGCAGCCAATATTCAGCAAAGGCAGGAGAGTAATACCATTATCTTATATCACCACAACACATGACAAGTTTGCCATTAACTTCCCCGCCCCACCCCCCCACCCCCGCCAGGAAAATTACAGTAAAACCTTGGATGGCGAGTAACTTGTCCCGTTAGTGTCCTGCAAGGCGAGCAAACCTTTCTAAATAAACAAGCGATATCTTGCAATACGGGTAGTATGCGATGCCCAGTGTCGCATGATCACAACTGAGCCAATGGTTCTTGAAATTCGCTTCGATATATCCATGCTTTGGATATACGTTTTTGGAATGAATTGTGCTTGCCATCGAGGTTTTACTGTATACTGTTCCCTAGATGGATCTTTGACCCAGGTAGAGCTGGCACACGATTTTTACCATCTGAGTCGCCCCTTGTTTACAGACCTCACTTTGATTTCTGATTTTTCTCAGGGGCTGAAGACCGAAGGTGTCTTCTTAGCACATGACCCATAGAAGAAGAAGACCAATATCAAATAAAGAGAACACTCTATCACCTGACTTTAAAACAATCCTAGTTGGCTGCTGTAATTAGCTGTATTAACAGTGGATAACCAACAACAAACAACAAAAGTGTAACAGAAGATCATCCCAAGGCTCCCTTCACCTTCAGATGGGATGTGTTGGACTAGGGATGCCTAACTAAACTGAAATATCAGATTGCTCTGGTTGTTAAGTACTAGAGAAGAGAACTGACGATAATGATAATTATAGCTGAGGTTATTTATAGGCTGGTGGAAAGCGCGTTGCAAACAGTACTTCCAACACAGAGGGGAAGTGATAAGTATCCCTCTTTGCACAGGACCTCGAGGCTTAGAGAGGCCGTCCTGGTAATGACACCACGTGGTCCTCCTATTGAGGAGCCTGCGTCAGAGCCTGCACTCCAATAAAAGATAAATTGAGGCATATTAAAATTTTTAAGAGTGTATTTGAGCACTTCTCCATTTGGATCAGGCAGCGCCAGACTGCAAGTTGTTGGTCGCACTCTGTGGACAAGAGCCAGGGGGAAAACCCTAAGGAAAAGTGCAGGAGCAAAGAAAGGGAATCATTTGATGGGCTACAGCTTTAAACTTGGTTGGCTGTGCTTGGTTGCTCTTGGCGTTCTGATTTCCTAAACTTGTGACATTTCCAGGCTTAGATTTGGGTTTGCCATCACCACGTTAAAGTCACCTCACTCTACTGGCTCCAGACCCAAAAATCGTGAGGTCATGACCTCAGCCCAAATCAAGAGTCAGACCCTTAAATTACTGAGCCCCCCAGGCACCCCTATTGTTTAATTAATCTAACACCTCCTGGCACCCACTACTCCATAGAGACTGGAAGAATTGAAGACAGTAACACGGGAATAGGAAACTTCTTAGGTTTTCCAAACACATTTTATTGCGTAGGGAAGGATTCTATTGATTCGAAATTCAAGAATACGACTTCTAGACAGCCTGAAAATCAAGAAATGGAAGTTACTTGTGCTGTAGGCATTTTAAGGTGTCTAAAAAAGCCTATAGAAGCACATTATGCCACATTGCTGTGGTATTATCATTGTGAGTGTACATGTCTCATCAATATATGGGATATGATTATTTCAAGTATGGGAGAAATAGGACAGAAACAAACAAAAAAATCACCATGGTTTAGGACTTAAAGGAAGCTTCCAGTTTAACTTCCCTTTAATTTTACATAATATGTGTTTTTTTTCTTTTAAAAAAAAATCACAAAGCCTTTTATGCAATGGTATCCAGTGGGATGTTCTTTTACTCTGAAGTGTGCAGGTATGTGTCTCTAGGGGACATATTTGTTCTCCTTTTTAGCACATTCTATCCATTCATACTTTGCATGTTGTGTTTCTGTTTAAATATGATAAGAAAGAGATTTATGTAAAAACAGACCAACTCATATGTACATATTTAATTACAATCCCTTCAGAAGTGTTTTCTTAAAGATTCCTGCAAAAAAATGTAAGTTATACGACATGATAATTCACTCAATATTATTCTAGGAAGCATAGCAAAGATAATAAATAAATATTTGAAATTGTGCATTAGAAAACTCTTTGGGCATCGATATCTACTTCATGGTATACTCTTCCATATATAGTTGAATAATTATACATTTAATTTTATATCTCAGGAAAAATTTAGAATAACGGGCTGTTACTTTCCCTATATTTTTATTCTATTAAACTGTTCTTTGCTTTTACTAGGAAAAAGAAAAATTAGTAGTAGACTACAAATCCACAAAGATTGGCAAGATGAATGCATTTTGAGTAGCAACAATGGAAGGACTAGGGTATTTTATGTTAAAATAAGCAAAAGATAAATATCCATCGTATATTCTATTGATGGAACAGGTTCTTGAGTCAGTCTGCATTATAGCCTGGTTATTCATAAGGTAAAATATAATTTCAAAAGTTATACTCCTACAACATTTTTTGACATCACCCACCTGAAGCCACTGACACAATGAATAATTTCCAACAGGAATATGACACTTGTAGAATAAAGGAATCCAAAGGCCGACAAAGAGAATATGAGCAGTTGCACTGAACGAACCAATTCCCTCTGAGCTCAGTGCCGCCCTATCAGAAAAAGTACAAGCCAAGAGATCCCAGGATGAGCACTACGGGGTTGTGGATAATCCTACCATTTTAGATTTGATCACTGCTCACATATCAGATTCTTAGAAGTAGTAGCATGTGGTAAATTACACGTGTGTGTGTGTGTGTGTGTGTGTGTGTGTGTGTACGCGTGTATGCAAGTATATACTGATGTCACCTGGAGTTATTTTCCTTCTCATATGTGCTGAAATTTAATACATTTATCTCATCAGCTCATGTCACTTTTTGTGTTATTAAAGTGCCCCACATAAATCTTCATCAAATTTAAGTGAAATGATTTTCTAGCATTTTTTGACTAATCTTCCTGTAAAAGTGACCACTTACATATTATATACTCAGCACAGGATCTTACCAAATAGATGTTCAAGACTAGCTGTTGAGACTAATGACATCATCAATGTGAATCACATTATCTTATCTAAATCTGCAAATCATTTGGTATCTTGCATGCCTTAGAAAGCAAGCTATTCACAGTCAGATTGCATTTTAGCTGATTGAGAAAGTGTAAGGAAGGAAGATAGAGGGGGAAAGGCAGAGACTAAGGAGAATAGAATCTGGGTAAACAGAATAATAAACATATTAAAAATGTCTCACTGAGCTTCTGGATTCAAGTGCAATTATGCTGGGGGGATGGAAATAGGCAAATACAAGAACAGAAATAGGGAAGAAGGGAAAGAGGGAGGGAGAGAGGGAATGAGATGATACAGAAAATATCCAACTCCTAATTCTTTTCCATCAGAATTTAATTCATTAACTGTTTTAATTAGCTGCCCACATCTCCTCTAGTCCTCCAACCTTAACTTATTCTGTACTAATTCCACTGCCTAAGCAGCTCTCAGACCACAAAAGTATGATTTAAAATTAGAGAAAGTCTTTCCCATCTCTGTTTTAGCTTTCCCCAGAGTTGCCCAGGAACCTCTCTTGTGAGGAGTGTTGAGATCAGATGGGTTACAACCCATGAGGAGAATAGCATTCAGGTAATGGATCCTTGATGGAGAGCTAACATTGGAGCAATGTTTAGCCCAGGTGGTCTGAGACAAAGAAGTGGAGGGAATTGGAAAGATAATCTGGGAGAAATACAAAAAAGGAAAATAAGGAAAGCATTGCCGACTCTGTAGAAGGCAGAACAAGGTCAGAAGCTGAATTTGAATTATGATGCAACTAAATGACTTCTTCCCTAGGCATCCCACAATAGCTTCCCAATAGAAATCCCTAGGACACTTCTGCCCTCCATGCTATCAAAGTAATCTTTTTTAAATGCAAATCTGAATTTACCTCCCCTGTTAAAACAAAAGATATTGAATGCATTCTCATTGTTCTCAGGATATAGACCAAATTCTTAACGGTATCTGGTATCTCGGAGATCTTGCATGTGTATTTTGACATTTTTTTTCTTGCTGCTTTTAACCATGCTCTCTATTAAAATCCTTCTTCTAACACTACTAATTCTTTTTTCTCTATGAACTTTGCATTTACGAGACCCTCTGCTTGGAAAGCTTCTCCCAATCCTATAATGGTTATATGTTTTTGTCTGCTTAGAATCTGTGATAATTAATTTTATGTGTCAGTTTGACTGCGCTGGTGAAACATTATTTCTGGGTGTGTCTGTGAGGAAGCTTTGGATGAGATTAGCATATGAATCAGCAGACTATCTTAATTATTATAGCTTTACAATAAGCTTTGGATTCTGATAATTTGAGTCTTTTAACTTTGTTCTTTTCCAAAATTGTGTTGCTTACTTTAACTCATTTACTTTTCAATGTAAATTATAAAATCAGCTTTTCAATATCTTAAAAAAAAAGGAAGGTTGTTTGCAATTTTGTAAAATTTACAAATCAACATGGAGAAAATGTGCATTTAACAACCATGAACAAAGTTGCCTTTTTTTGTATTTATATTCTATTTGCTTTCTATCAGCAATGTTTTATAGTGTTCAGAAGACAAATTTTACATGTATTTTGCTAGATTTATACCTGAGTATTTCATATTTTGGGTGCTACTGTAAATGGTATTTTTAAAATTCCACACCTAATTGTTCATTTTTAGTATGAAGAAATACAACTGATTTTTACTGACCTTTGTTTTACAACTTGGATGAGTTCATTTATTAAAAATAGAAGGCTTTTTGTGGCTCATTGGTATTTTGTACATAGATGATCCTGTTATCTCCAAATATAAACAGTTTTATTTCTTCCTTTCCAATCTGTATACCTTTGCCTCCCCCCCCCCCCCCCCCCCCCTACACACACACACTCTTTGTCCTTTGCCTAATTAGGCTGGTGAGAGACTCTGGGAAGATGTTGAATAAGACTGATGAGGGCAGCCATTCTCCACTTGTTTCTGAACTTAGGAGAAGAAAAAGAAATTATATCGATAAACATTTTGTAGATTTTACTTTATTTTTAAATTTTTTTAATATTTATTTATTATTGAGAGACAGAGAGACACAGATCGTGAGCAGGGGAGGGGGAGAGAGAGGGGGAGACACAGAATCCAAATCAGGCTCCAGGCTCCAAGTTGTCAGCACAGAGTCCAACGCAGGGCTCGAACTCACAAACTGGGAGATCATGACCTGAACCGAAGTCAGATGCTTAACCAACTGAGCCACCCAGGCTCCACCTTTTTGTAGATTTTAGCTACTTGTTTCTTAGAGTTTTAATCAGATATTAAATATTGTCACATGCTATTTCAGCATCCACTGAGATCATTATATGATTTTCTTATTCACTATTTTATGGACAAATCATACTGACTGATTTATTTTTATATTTTTATAATGTTTTTTTAAGTTTATTCATTTTTGAGACAGAGAGAGAGACAGAGCATGAGTAGGGGAGAGGCAGAGAGAGCGAGAGAGACACAGAATCCAATGCAGTCTCCAGGCTCTGAGCTGTCAGCACAGAGCCCTACTCAGGACTCGAACTCACGAAGACCCGAGCTAGAAGTCATGACCTGAGCTGAAGTCCGAAGCTTATCCAACTGAGCCACCCAGGCACCCCTTTACTAACTGATTTTTAAATGTTGAACAAAGCTTGCCTCCCTGAGGAATTCTTACTTGGTCATGATGTATTATTTTTTTAATATGTTATCCAATATGATTTGCTGATATTTTGTTGAGGTTGCTTACATATACATTCATGAAAGATATCAGTCGCCCTTTATTTGTGCAATATCTCTGTCCGGTTTTGGTATTAACTTAATGATGATCTATTAGAATAATTTAGGAAATATTCCTAGTATGTTTACATCAGGAAGAGTTTGTTTAGAATTGATATAATATCTTCATAACATTATTGGTAGAATTTGCCAGTGAAACTATCTGGGCATGGGATGTTCTTTCTTGACAGTGATTTTATATTAGCTAAAAATTTAATGATTTTAATAGAGACAGAAATATTCAATTTCCCGTTTCCCTTTGAGTAAGACTTTGTGGTTTACACTATTATTTTATCTAAGTCATCAGATTTATTGGTATAAAGTCATCCATAATATATCCTTACTATTATTGTCATGTTACAATTTGTAGTGATTTCTCCTTTTTCATTCCTAGTATTGATGATTTATTTCACTCTTTTTCTTAAACAATCTTGCAAGAAGTGTATAAATTTTCTTTTTTCAAAGAAATGTAGTTTGTTTCATTGATTTCCTTTATTGTTTCAAACTTTATTATCTTATATTACCTTTAGTTTTTCTATTGGCCTTCTTTTTAAAATTTGCATTGTTTTTAGTTTCTTAATATGAAAGCTTATATTGCACATCTTAGGCCTTTTTTTCTAATGTAAGCATTTAATTCAATAAGATCTATTATATTACATTATAGCATTTTAATTATATAAAAACAGCTGCTGCAGCTGTTTACTAGAAATTGTGAAATACTGTGTTTTATACTTCATTTAATTCAAAGTTTTTTTTCCTTTTTTGATTTCCTCTTTGAATATGGGTTGCTTTAAAGTTGTGTCATTTTCACATATTTTGAACTTTTCCTAGCTATCAGTTATTCATTTGTAGTATAATTATATTGTAGTAAAACTATTTAGCATGTTTTAAATTTTTTAAAAATGTTTTTTGCTTGCTTAATGGAACAGAATGTGCTCTATCTTATTAAATGCTTTACATAGATGTGAAAAGAACGCCTATATATCATCTATTGATGTGTATATTTTGTCTAAAGGAGCAAAGGCAACACAGTGGGTAAATGTTCTTATCCTTATCCTTTTTTCTTATAGATATTTTCTTTTTCTGTTCAACAAATGGTGCTAGAACAACTAGGCATCCACATACCATAGAAAAGAGAAGAGAAGAGAAGAGGAGAGGAGAGGAGAGGAGAGGAGAGGAGAGGAGAGGAGAGGAGAGGAGAGGAGAAGAGAAGAGAAGAGAAGAGAAGAGAAGAGAAGAGAAGAGAAGAGAAGAGAAAAAGAAAAAATATATCTCAAAGTGAATCATAGACTGTAATGGAAAATATAAAACTACAAAATGACTAGTGAAGAGAAAACTTAGGAGACTTTGGTGACTTGATGTGACAACTACTTTTTAGATATAAAAACAAAGCCATAATTCATGTCAGATATAATTGATAAACTGGACATCATTAAAAAATGTTTGCTCTGAAAAAAAAACATGTAAAGAGAAAGAGAGGACAAGCCATAGACTAGGAAAAATCTTTGCAAAAGACATCTAATAAAAGTGAAGAACTGTTACCCAAAATATACAAAGAGCTTTTAAAATTCAACAATACAACAGACAACCCAATTAAAAATGGGCAAAAGATCTGAATAAATATAGGGAATTGCAAATGAAAACAATGAGATAGTACTATAGAATCATACATACACCTATCAGAATGGCCAAAACCCAAAACACTGTGGACACCAGATGATGGAGAGGATGTGGAACAAGAGGAACTCTCATTCATTGCTGGTGGCAATGCAAAATGAGAAGTCCACTTTGAAAACTAGTTTGGCAATGCCTCACAAAACTAAACATACTTTTATGAAACAATCCAGCAATTGTGTTCATTGGTATTTACTTAAATAAGCTGAAATTTATGTTCACAAAAGAATCTGCACTTGGATGTTTATAGCAGTTTCATTCATAAATGTCAAAAATGGAAGTAACCGAGATGAGCATCTATTGATGCTTGAGCAGGTGAATAGAATAACGATGGTACATCCAGTTAATGGAATATTATTCAAAGCTAAAAAGAAATGAGCTATAAAACCATGAAGAGACATGGGAGAAATGCCAATGCATGTTATTAAGTAAAAGAAGCCAATCTGAGAAGGCTACAAACTATGATTCCAACTATATGACCTTCTGGAAAAGGCAAAACTACAGAGACAGTTAAAGGATCAGGGGTTGCCAGGGGTTGAAGAGAAGAAGGGATGAGTGGGTGAGCACAGAGGATATTAAAGCAATGAAACTATTCTGTGTGACACTACAGTGGCATCTACATGTCACTATACATTTGTCAAAATCCATAAAATGTACAACACAAAAAGTGAACCCTAATATACACTGTGGAGGTTGGATAATGCTGATAAGTCAGTGCGGGTTTTTAAATAGTAGCAAATGGAGCATTCTGGTGGGGGATGTTGCCAGTGGAGGGTGTGGCTGTGTGGGTGTGGAAACGGGGTAGATGGGAATACTGTTCTTCGTGCTCAGTTTTACTGCAAAACTAAAACTGCTCTAAAAAAATAAAATCTATTTCCCAAAAAAGTGTTGATTTTGCTGGTGCTGGTTGGAGTTTTCCATAAATCTCAGCAAAGCTTTCTCAGTGTTTCTGCCTCTCCTTACCATGCTTGGCAAATTTTGTTATAGAAATGTGGTATGTCTTGTATAATAGAGTTTTCTGCCCCTCTGTCTGCAGTAGGATATCTCTCGTAAAATTATCTGTGATCCTAGGGCGCCTCGGTGGTCCAGTCAGTTAAGTGCAGGACTCTGGATTTCAGCTCAAGTCATGATCTCACAGTTGGTGAGTTTGTGCTTTCCTGAGTTCGAGCCCCTGCTTAGGATTCTCCGTCTCCCTCTCTCTCTCTGCCCCTCCCCTGATGGCTTTCTCTCTCTCTTAAAAATAAATAAACATAATTTTTTAAAAATTATCTGGGATCCTAGGCTCATGAGTTTTCTTCTCCACTCTGTTTGGTCTTCTCCAGATTCTTTGCCTAGCAACACACCTGTCCTTTACTGCAAACCTAAGACATTTGCGAGAATCATCTGAGCAAGAGGGGTGGGCAGGGCTTTCTGCTTTTCCTTTCAAGACAGGCAGTCCCTCCCCGACACTGATCATTGTGCGAGAGGCTCTCTCTGGTCATTGCTCAGATCCACAGTCTTTCTCATCTGCCTCCAGTAAGAAGAAGTCTGTGGAATACAGCATGCAAGAGACTGCAGACTTGCCTTTTCCTTGATCCTTTTCAATCACCTTTTATTATGCAGTCTCCTGGCCCAATATGGGGCTTGAACTCACGACCCCAAGATCAAGAGTCAGATGCTCTCCTGACTGAGCCAACCAGGAGTCCCTCCTCACTTTTTTTATGTCGATTTTACTTCTTAGTTTTTCTCATTTATATCTTCTATGTCCCTTATTATACTTTTAGTCAAATCTACTTTCCTTTGGGTACCTTGAATTTAATATTCATTTCTGAGAATTTTTTTTCCTGCACTTTATGTCCTGGGTTTTGTCATCTACCATATCAAAATATATTAGTTTATGCTATATTTTCTGAAATCTTGTATTTGTGATATGTTTCCTTTTTGTTGTATTTGCAATAACTTGTGTCATTATTCTCTAATGATCCTGGACTTTCATGTTCCTTTCTCTATTTTGCTGCTGGATTTCTCTAGGTTGCTTTTGTCTGCCATAAAGGTTTTCCAGATTACTTTTTTTGCTGCTTCATTTTTACTGTTCTTTTGTTTCCTTTTCTTTGGATCGTATTTCTATTTCCCAGCTATTACATTATAGTACTTCCCCCTTCTCCATGGTTTTGCATTCTGTGGATTTAGTTTTCCGAAGTCGACTGCAGTTTGAAAGCAGACCGATCCTCCTTCTGACATAGGGTCAAATTAGCCTAATGTTTACATCATAATGCTATATCATTAACTTCTTTTTTGTTGTTTTTTTTTTTTTTTGAGAGAGAGGGGGAGAGAGAGAGAGCCCACACACATGGAGCAGTAAAGGGAGGGAGAGAATCTTAAGACGACTCCACACCCCGTGCAGAGCCCAATGTGGGGTTCCATCTCATGAGTGTGAGATCACGACCTGAGTCAAAATCAAGAATTAGACACTTAACTGCCTGAGCCACACAACTGGCATCTACTGGCGGTCTTGGAATGCATCCCTCAAAAATAAGAGGGGACTACTAACTTTTATATTATATTATATTATATTATATTATATTATATTATATTATATTATTATATTATATTAGTATTATTAGCTGTTATTTAGTTTTATTTTATTATTACTTTTTATAATTTATTATTTATTATTATTATTTATTTTTAGTTTATTATTTAGTTTATTTAATAGTTTTCCTATTAGGTTTTTAATGTTTTGAAATTCTTTCAACTAGTGACTATCAGGAGAGTCTTATGGGTAATATGGGGAGAGAAGTTTGGTTTTCTTTATATTTCCCTTGATACAGTAGTTCATTGGTCTGCCACTAGGATGTAGAGCAGTTTCTTTATGATATGTTCCCTTCTATGTATGTGTGTGTGAGTGTGTGTGTGTGTGTGTGTGTGTAGGTGCAAGTGAATATGGTATGTCTTTATATATATATATATATATATATATATATAGTCTCTATTCTATTATATATTCTTAGATTTTGCATTGTTCAATAGAGCCTTATTATCAGCCAGGTTTTTTTTCCTATCCTTCTTTAGGGATACTGCTTTTAAGAGGCACAGCTTTCTAAGATGATTCTATGTCTTCTCCAGAAGCAGAATCTTTGAAATATGGTCATTGCTTATGCCCTGAACATTCCAAGAACATACTCTTTTCATTGACTTGCTCTGAGTAGCCAACTGTCTATCCAGTCCTAAATGGTTCTATCTTTCAGTGAGCTCTTTCTTTGTTGTTATCTGGGTCATTCTACTATAGAATACATTTGCCTTCTTCACTCTGCATTAGACTGAAAACCTACAAATGCTGTATCGTCCACAGTCAATTCTTCTTGTCTTGCTTGTATCTATATTTACTTGATCATATATAATCTCCTTCCTCTAGCTCTACCCAAGACTCTAGTTTGAAGTGATTTCTATTTGTTGTCATTTTTCTTCTATAAGGTTCTTGATAAGAAATGGAGTGATTTTAATATGGGTGACTGCTTTTAACATAGAAAACTGGGAACCCTCATTACGCTGTCCAAGACTTATTTGGGTTAATTTTGTAATATGCTCATATGAATGATTTAAAGGTATTTATTATCCATTAGGATTTTCCCCAAATTTATAAACATTTGTGAATCTTCATGATTCTGTCTTTGCTACTGTTATTTGTTCTTGTGGAGTGCTTTAAGTGCCATCATAATTATGAAAATAATTTGAATCAAATAAGATTATGTTCGAATCCTACCTTCATTGCAAAAATACCCCTAATCCAATTAAGTTATTAAGCAGCACAGTGCTTGAAACACCGTAGGAGATGTGTAATTTGTTTGCTCCTCAGATGTACTTAAACACACGGTGGTTTGTAACTTTGTCTACAGCTTGTTTATGAGATGCATATGAAAGATGCTCAAAACAATAAATGAATGAATAAATATTATGTGCTTCGTATAAATTTCTCAAAATGGAATCATCGATTTGTAATGTTGAAAACGTGACAACAGAAGAATTGTAAAAGGAGAACATTTGTTAAAATGCCTCCAAAATGCCTATGGCACTTCTGATTCATATCAGTATTTTATTTTCCCTTATTTAATTGAGACTGAAAGTCCTCTAAAGGAAATATTGTCCCAAAAGGCCATGCCCCGTTCACTCTGGACACAACCCCAGTGGCATCAGCATTAGCAGAGGAAAGCTCAAGGCAAATGTCATTTCATATCAAATGCAGCATCCAAATAAAAAGTGCCCCAAAAGACCTCAAAGCAAACCCACAAAGGTGAGGTCATTGCCAAACTTTCCCTTAGGTGGCTTCTGTTTATACTATGCCTCACAAGTTTGAGAATAAGCATTCATGTGAGCCTAGCATGATGTTTTAGGAATCTGATGTTTTTTCCAGGACAGAAAAGAAGAGTAGATAATAAAGGTTGTCACAGCAATGGAGAGACAGATCTATAAGACTTATTCACAGAGGTATAATGATAGAGGTGCCTTACTTACTATTTGCAGGTGTGGGCAATGCGAAGCAAGGAGAAATAAATGGTTTAGTGCCACTGCCATCTAGTTTTCCAAGTAAAAAACATTTTATAACTCAAAGAGAAATTTCCTGGCAGTCTATGCAGACCAATTAGAAACCTGAGATAATGAGAGTAGATTACAACTGTACTTTAATGCCATTAATTCTTACTCCAGCGACCACAGTTTTCCTATGGATGTGTCAAAAAAAAGGTTCTTGTTTCGTTGTTGCTCTGAAGATTAATCGACAGTCTGATAATTTGAGGTCTAATTGTAATAAGGTGGAAGTAATCAATGAAAAAATTTCCTGATTATTCTGGGCGCTTGGCAGTTAATTCTGAATCGCATGATTTTTCAAGAAGAAAAAAACTGAACTTAGACCACCTGCATTTAGACAAGACTGTTTTGAAAGAAGTATAGCTTGCTTTTTGTCTCAGATCATTACACTGATGTGAAAGTGTTAAGTATATTCAGGTTCTAACACACTGGCCTGAGATATAGGAGAGACCCAATAAACATTTGTTTAAAAACAATTGAATAAATGAATATATTGCCTCGGAGCATCCATTACTGTGAATATTCTGTTTCTTATGTTTTGTGAGAACTCTGATGTACTTTAAAGACTGAAAACAGTTTAGATTATTTCATCCCAGCGTGATGCATTTGTTCTGCTACTTCCTAGCCATTGTAATTGAGGCTAAAAACTTCAAATTGAATTCCAATGTGTCCTTTACTAGCTTGCTGTTTTCCTAGCCAATCCATAAGGCCATTGTTTTTGCATTCCACTGCAATCCATTATTATCACTTGGCTAAACAAACACAGCTGGGTGGTAATGAATGAAGTTTCTGCATTTATGGGTAAACTTAGCTGTAATGCTACTCCACAGCTCACTCTCTAAGACCGAGAGAAGCCATACAGCAATTCCACGCACTAATTTGGCAACACAGAAGATACGAATGTTATGTTGAAATCGCAGAGACAATTCCACGCTGGTAAATGTCTTTGCTCTTACTATTAAATGCAAACTAATGTTAGACAAGAAGATAAATGAGTGCAATGTAGTCATTCCATCCTTCCAACATTTACTTTATTTCGGCTTTAAGAAAAATTATACATGGCTTTGTTATCAGCCTGGAAAACAAATAGTAACAAGGAATTACTGTACTGAAATGCACAAATGTAATGTAATGTACTGAATGTACATGTACATGTCATGTACATGTAATGCAATGTATTGAAATGTACAAATACCCTGTTAATTGTCTAGATTTAGTTTCCCAGCCGTGAAAATATTTTAAAGTAATAAGTCATCAAATACAAAGGCTAACCTTCATTTTCAATATCTAGGATTTTGATTCAGTGTAATCTCATAACCGTATATCTTTAAATCCCATTGCACCTTGACTACTAAAAGATGCTTGAATGCAAAAAACTCCAGGACGGAATCTATGGCTATCACATGATGGCTTCTTCACTGTAGTCTGCACATAACAAAAGCCTCGGGTTAAAATTTAGAAACTGAATTTTTTGCCAATTAGAAATTGCCAGCTATTAGATAGATCAGAGACAAGGTACAGGTGTCATGAATTTTACCCTTTGCTGTAAATTAAATGCTCTTTCACCGCATGGAGTTCCCAGTCTGAAGTCTCTAACATTGTAAGCAATTAAATGTGCGTGCTCAGTTAATGCTGGCACCTGGGAACTTGATAATTTTCATGTATACAAAGCTCGGTCTTCCGTTCACAGTCTCCTTGCACAAATAAATCTGCACAACCAAAAAGACCAGAAGAGATTTGATAACCCCAGAAAAACTCAAGCCTGCAATGTGTTCTCTGCTTGTCAATTTGCAGTTGTCACAACTGTTATCTATTAAATAAAAATACTAAGAAAGACTCCTGCCAGGGAAATTCTTTGGGGGGCACCCAAAGGATTCAGGAACAGTAATTGACTCATTTTTGAGAATTCCCATGCTTTTTAATCTTTTCTGTCTTTGGAATATGTAGGCCTGGGCAGCCAACGTTCTGTGGCTCTGAAAACAGCATTCCTTCCTCGTACAATATGCAGTATGGAAAAATAAGACTGACAAATAGCCAAGCAAGATAGAAAAACAATTAACGTTGATCCACTGATTTTTAAACCACTAATCAGCTAAATAACTTGATGATTACTTGATGTTTTACCCTCAATTTTCAGTTTTTTTTTAATTCTATACAAAGTTTAACCAATCCTTTCCTATAATGCACGTATGTTATTAAATTTGGTAGCTGTAACAGGAATAGTAATGGCACACTGAAAATAAAAACGTGTCTTTTTTTAGTCATATGCATTGCACTGTCTTCCTTCAAGTCCTTCACTAAATTGTGCCTTTTTCAGTCGTCCCTACTTTTGGATAGCTTTGTTTTGGACCATTAAATGTAAACCTTAAAGGTTACTTCTAAACAATGTCTCCTGTTATTCATAACTTTCATCATTGCCTAGAGAGGAAAAGTAAAGGTACTATCAGGAGAATTAAAAAAATGATGGTGAGCTCAGTGAAAAATAAATTTATTAAACTTCCAGTTTAAATGTAATGGCTCTGAAACCAATAGATGACTTTTAAATCTGGGAAAGTAGCTAAGTAGCTGCATCAGGTAAGAGATAATAATAAAGCACTATGTACTTTTACTTGAGACAAGTGTGCTTTTGATGAAGAATACTGACTCAATCTATAGGTGAAATCCAACTGTATTTTAAAAGTGGCATTAACCAACAATCTTGTTTGATACACATATTGGGAAATATTGAATGGACAGATAACCAAAAGTGTCATCAAAGCAAAAGTTGCAGCAAAGTTAAACAGGTAAGGAAGACTTTATTCAAAGCTATTGCATTGGGGGAGGGAGAATTCACGAAGCAGAACTCAGTCTGAATTCAATTCTGCTAAAACAAAAGGATGGGGAGTTTTTAAGAAATAGGGTAGGGGTGAGGGGGGTCACAAGCCATCTGTCTTTACCAACCGGTGCCCACCAAAGTTAGCTCCTACCCTCCCACAGAGGCTGGGTGATAGAGACGCTATTTTTCCGACTTCTGGGGACTTGAAAAAGACAGACAGTCATGAGGTTATAAAATATTTACATCTTAAAGGGACAGAGAAAGAATTTAAAATGATGAGTTTTCTAAAGCTCTAAGAAACGGGAAGTCAAGTGCCTGGTGTCTAAAGTTTAGTCAGGCTATGAAGGCCTTTCAGGTCAACTTGCTCAGTAAAGATGACCATGGATAAGAGAAGCATATATGCCATTTTGCAAACTGTCCTACTGCTCTGTGCTGTGCTGTGAGCTCTATGAGCACAGAGCCTGCGTGGGATTCAATCTGTCTCTCATTCTTCCTGCTCCTCCCCCACTCACATTCTCTCTATCTCTCTCTCTCAAAGTAAATAAATAAATATTTAAAAAATGAAAAATGAAAAAGTAATTTGAAGTATAACATAATAAAACATACAACCACAATTTGATCTGAAAATTGAGTTGAAAAACTATACCAGTGTCTTCAACAGCAAATACAGAAAGGTGAAGAAATACATTTTTTGTACCTGTGTACTACAAAAAAAATTACAGAAAAGTATGCAAGTCACAGTTCTGTGATTTTTTTTTCCTGAAAACTAAAGTAATATGATACGTTTTGTTGAACTCATTTGCTCTACCTTGTCATGGTAGACCCATGGCCACTGCTGCTTATCAACGCTTGCTTCTTCCCAGCTATTATGGTCTGAATGTGTCCCCCCTCAAAACTCATATGTTGAAATCCTAAACCCCAAAGTAATACCATTAGGAGGTAGTGTCTTTGGCCTTTAATGAATACCTTTATAAAAGAGGTTCCAGAGGGATCCCTATCCCCTTTCACCCTGTGAGGACACCGGCTACCAATCAGAGAGGGCTCTCACCAGGCCTCAATCATACCGGCACTTTAATGTTGAACTTCCAGTCGTCAGAATGGTGAGCAAAAGATTTCTATTGTTCATAAACTCTTCAGTCTGTGGTATTTTGTTACAGCAGATGTAATGAACTAGGACGTTGGCACTCCATGACATTTCCTGGCTCCTGTGGAAACTTCTGGGGGCCCTGGTGTACATGAAGAATAGCTCAGTGATGAAATGACAGCACAGAGGAAAGTTCCCCCCAAACCTTCAATGGTTGCAATGACAAATCTTTATATATTAAACCACTGACATGTTAAGTGTGTTTATCACAACAGTTCATATCTGATTAATATCTGAGAATACAGTTTTATTGAATTAAGAGATGAGTGGTTACACATCCTTTAGATGACCTCCATTTAGATTTTTGTCATGGGATAGAAGGTGGTTAGCAAACAATTTCAAATAGAGCTTTACTTATACTTACCCAAAATTCAGTTATTGGAGTTATAGGAGGTAATGTGGTTTATAACAAAGTAATGCTATAACAAATGCTATAACAAAGTGATAAATATATTCACTTATGGGAAAATGTATTAAAGGTCAAAGACAAAACGTAAACTATTTTTAAAAAAGAAAGTTGGCGTGTAGAATTGAAAAGTTATGCAGGAGGTAAATCTTGAACACATTATCTCCTTGTTTCCATTTTGAGATTTAAATCTTTTTTCAAGTGTATTCATTTATTTTGAAAAAGACAGAGACAGCATGAGTGGGGGAGGGGCAGAGAGCGAGGGATACGGAGAATCCCGAGCAGGCTCCGCATCGTCAGTGCAGAGCCGGACGTGGGGCTCGATGCCTCGAACTGTGAGATTATGACCTGAGCCAAAACCGAAAGTCCCAC
The DNA here is from genome assembly GCF_018350155.1 of Leopardus geoffroyi. Classification (NCBI taxonomy): domain Eukaryota; kingdom Metazoa; phylum Chordata; class Mammalia; order Carnivora; family Felidae; genus Leopardus; species Leopardus geoffroyi. The sequence continues at coordinate 82,448,837 of NC_059339.1, read as the reverse complement.
GCTTAACCGACTGAGCCACCCAGGTGTCCCTCCATTTTGAGATTTTGAATGGTAAACTTGACATAGAAACACTCCCAGTTAACCTTCACCTTTCACGTGGTAACAAACCCTGCTCTTTAAGTTTGTAACACAGCTGCTTAATCAATACAGGCAGAAAATGGTGAGGACAAAAAAGATAACTTGTACATTTGAGGAACTTAATGTTTGATGTAAGAACCGCCTGGGTGGCGCAGTCGGTTAAGCGTCCGACTTCAGCCAGGTCGCGATCTCGCGGTCCGTGAGTTTGAGCCCCGCATCAGGCTCTGGGCTGATGGCTCAGAGCCTGGAGCCTGTTTCTGATTCTGTGTCTCCCTCTCTCTCTCTGCCCCTCCCCCGTTCATGCTCTGTCTCTCTCTGTCCCAAAAAATAAATAAAAACGTTGAAAAAAAAATTAAAAAAAAAAAAAAAAGAACCAGGATAGTAGGGTGGTATAGAAACATGAATACACATGATAAATACTTTTAAAGAACTGAATATAAAAGTGTATGGAACTTACATATCGAAAATTAAAGTTGATTTATTTTTATTTTTAGTATCGCAACATCTACCTACAGACCCATAAATTGGTAACTGTCACATGCCTGTACTAGTTTAATTTTTCATTTCAAAAAAGCAAAAGGAAAGTTTCATAGAATAATGACAGGGACCTGGGCATCTCTGGCAGAATTCACAATAGAAACCATCTAACAAAAGTTTTAGCCTTCCACAAAGTTGTTTGCAAGAGCCAGATAGTCAATGACAGATTGGTTTAGTCTCAGACAAGCGGCACACGAGGAGATCTAATCAAGATGAGAAAAGCAGTAGAATAGAGAGACTCAAGCCACTGCTCTTCCTCAAATCACTGAAAATTAAATTATTCCCAGCTGTATCTTAGCAGATATCTTTGTAAAACATAAAACGAGTTTCTCCTTAAATAAATGATAACACCTATGATTGTCCAGACCATTTTAAACCATTGAAGACTCTTAAAAAAAAAAAAAGTTAGGCTTAACCTCCAAAATGGCAGAATCATATGCTTGTGACACACACTCGATTAGCATTTTCATATATAAAAAATTGAGATTAAGCTCTGTATGTGTCCTATGTGATTCTTACATATCATGAGTATAGTATGTACTATAGTCTCGTATATGCATATATGTTTGTGTTGCATGAGTAACATAAAGCTTCTCCTACACAAGTAGGCATAGGGATGTAGACTCTTCCAAATTTTGCATCAATATTCTATGTTTGGTAGCATTCCAATTTATAAAGAAGCCTAGGAAAATTGTGATCTTCACTGAGTGACATAAATTGTTTTTGTTGACTACTGTGTCTGCTTTGTGTTTTACAAGGACTAAAAGTCAAGGAGAAGAAAGGCTGCCAGATGGAAGCTGAATGCCCTGAATGGCCCAGAGGCACTGGAGGAAACATGATTTAAGCATCTCTAGATACTGCCATTGTGCACTCTTGTTCTTTTATTTATTATTTAGCAAGCAAGGTGTACTTATTAGCTACGAAGTGCTTTAGACCTTTATACCTAGCCATAGGTGATGACAGCTAATCTGATTGACCATCTCCAGCATTGGAAATCGTCTCTTCATTTTTTAAATTAAAAATCATCCAAAATTATTTTTGCCAAATTTCAAATGTTTTTTTTTTTTCTGGGAAGTCTCAGAATAACATAGACTTTTAATCATTCTGGGGCCACGCTGCTTTCTTTTGAAAATAATCTGGTATTTTCGATAAATCGATGGTTCTAAGGGCAGCGTGGGCTATAAACTAGAGAAGGGCTCTGCAGTGCATGATTCCTGTTCCCTCTGAGAATTCCAATTTAGTAATTTATATGTTCATGATGACCTAGATTTGCCCACTAGTATAACTTGAAAATATTTTGTTAAAGGATCCCTTATGTCAGTAACATAACTTTGTCAGTAACAAAACTTACAGTAATCCTATCATACTGAAAATTACAAGTTAGGCTCACTAATTTTCAATGTTCTGTCCAAATCCAATAGTCTATGCATTTCATTTTATATAAAAAATATCACTTTATTTTTTTTTCAACGTTTATTTATTTTTGGGACAGAGAGAGACAGAGCATGAACGGGGGAGGGGCAGAGAGAGAGGGAGACACAGAATCGGAAACAGGCTCCAGGCTCTGAGCCATCAGCCCAGAGCCTGACGCGGGGCTCGAACTCACCGCGAGATCGTGACCTGGCTGAAGTCGGACGCTTAACCGACTGCGCCACCCAGGTGCCCCAAAAATATCACTTTAAAGATGGGTTATATATAAATCCATGATTAACTCAAGAAAACAAAAATGGGGTATTCTTGGGGTGCCTGGGTGGCTTAGTAAGTAGCTCATGAAACTCTTGATCTTGGGATTGTGAGTTTGAGCCTTACATTGTGTGTAGACATTACTTAAAGATAAAATCTTTAAAAATGGGCTATTCTCTACAAAATATAAATGTAAGAAAGATGTTAAGTCTTACCAAATTTAATGGAAATTTGGCAGCATTATATATAAACGGTAAGTTTTCCTTTGCTTGCCAAAATAGCGTCCTTCTGGTTTACACATTGCTTGAAATACGTAAAAATTCATTAAAAAATACATGAACGTTTGTATTTAATGAAACTATGATAAAAAATAATTTGGCACCTCACCAACTTAGTAACAGTTTAATAGTCAGAATCTGATTAATACCACTGCTTACCCAGCTCTGTTTTCAAGATTGCTGGGGAAGGGGGGGACCACATGTATGTTAGATTTTGTTTGCTACTTGTAGGACCAGAAATGGAGCACCTGCAGACAATGTAACTGAAAAAAAAAAGTTAGAATGGGAAAGACACGAAACAGGGTAGCAGGAGAATGGCTTTCCTATCAATGACATGTCAACAAATGAAATATGTACTACTTAGAAATCATGCTGACACCATAAGTAGTTTCAACAACTTTTTTTTGGTGTGGTTTTTGTGGCAGTTTTCTGTGACAGAGCCATCTTCCTACGTTGTGACTCAGCATTCTGATGCATTGCTATACTGACCTTGGACAGTACTCTGGGATGTTCGAATAATCCATTATGTAGAAGATACTCCAAGGGATTAAAAACATTTTGCCTCAAAAAGAAACCTCTGCAGCAAGCTGGCATTTGCAAGCAATACCATTTAGTAACCAGAAAAATGGTCAGAGAGAAAATGGAAAATTTCCAGGACCCCAGACCATAAGAACTGCTGTGGCTCCCAGCTGAATACTGTGCCCCAAACCCAGAACGGTAAATGTTTTGTATTCTTTAATGAGATGGTCAGCCAGATACGGCCACGGGAGGAGACAGGAGAGAGGCTCAGGGGGACAAAGGTTGTTATACTCACACACAGGTCCTAGGGACAGGTGTCACAGCACATGCGAGGCCACAGAGGAAAGACACTAAGGTGATCAAGAGGCAGAAGGTGGGAGAAGTCGGATCCTTTATTGAGATTTCCTTGAGAAAGGAAAACAGTAAAGACTCTAGGATTGGCTACTTTGAATAATGGTGGTGGACTCAGCTATAGGGGTGGTCCCTAGTTGCCTGCCACCCAGGGTTGTTAAATGCCCACAAATATTGTCTCCAGCCACGTCATGCACCCCACAGAGGAAGGAGTATGGCTGTAGAATGATTAGTTTGCATGTCAAAGACTTGCTTCTTCTGAGCCCTTTGAAAGTCTCTATGAGTTAGCTAAACCTAGAAGGGGAATTCAGTCTCTCCCCAGCCAGAAAGATTTTGTTTTAAGATCTCAAAACAGCATAACACTCAGAAAACGAATTTATATATATAAAGAGAGAGGGAGAGAGAGAAAGAGAGAATAATAATAATAATAATAATAATAACAATAACACCTATCAGTTACTGAACATTTACTTTCCGCTAGGCCCTCTACTAATCATTGTATCAACTTTTAAAAGTTAGTAATGGCAGAGCCATGATACAAAGCCATATAAGACTCCAAAGACTCCCTTTTAACTACTGTTCTATATTCAATATATGCAACTATATTATTGTCCTTAAAATTGAGGAAAATACACTCAGAAATCATCCATTGTTTATTTGGTCCCTATATTATGCTTCAATAGCTATGCCACAGAATTGATGATCACTTATTCAAAAATGATAACTGTGACTTATAATAAATGAATGTAATAATAGATTAGTTTTAAATTACTTTCATGTGTAAAAAAAAATTTAAAAATAAAAAAATTTTCTATAACATGATGCAAAAGGCACGTTAGTAAACTTTTGTAAAGTGATCCACAGGAAAAATCTGTGAAAAGGAGATAATGGTCACATTAACATAAGGAAGTAATGGCCACACCAGGATGTGGTGGTGAGAATGTAGGCTAGGGGAGAAATACGTAGAAATATTTTCTATGAAGAAAAATACTGGGATGATGTTGGATTTAGGTAGAATCATAGTTGTTGAACCTGGACAGTTGTGAGGACAAGGGTAAAAATTAAATGCTAATTTTTTTCTTATTTTTTTATGTTTTTTTTTAAATTTTTTTGCAGGGGGACAAAGGATCTGAAGAGGGCTTTGTGTTGACAGCAGACTTGATGCAGAGTTCAAACTCAAGAACAATGAGAACCCAAGTCAAACGCTTAACTAACTGAGCCACCCAGGTGCCCCTTTTTTGGCTTAGTTTTATGGCACATAAACTATATACATAAATGCAGATCTGTAGAGTGGTTTGGACTAAAGAGATGACAAAGAAGGAGGAGGAGGGGAGGGGGAAAAGGGGTGGGGGAGACAAAGAAGGGGAAGGATGAGGAAGAGGGGCAGGAGGAGGAGGAGAAGAAGAAGAGGAGAAGGAAGAGAAGAAGAGGAAGAAGGGGAAGAAGGAGAAAGAGAAGGAGGAGGAAGAGGAGGAGAGGGAGGATTAGGAGGAGGAGAAAAAGAAGGAGAAGGAGGAGGAGAAAGAGAAGAAGGAGAAGAAGAAGAAAGAAGAAGAAGAAAGAAGAAGAAGAAGAAAGAAGAAGAAGAAAGAAGAAGAAGAAAGAAGAAAGAGGAAGAAGAAGGAGGAGAAGATAGAAGAGGAGGAGGAGAGGAAGAAGAAGAAGAAGGGGGGGGAGGGAAAGGAAGAGGGGGAGGGACAGTTGTTAAGTACATGAACAGTGAATAAACAGTGCATAGCCCTGTCCAGGTCTGAAGAAGAAATATCAGCCAGCAAAAGAGAGTGAAACAAAGAAGGTGCATGTATACAATGAAAATGTAATAATGCAAAGACCAAGGAAGATACGCTTTAAGGAGGTGGTCAATGACATTTATGCTTCAGAGAAATGTGCAAAATGAAGATCTAGAAAAAAAATGGTTATTAGTTAATACAAGGACCTTTAAGAACCTAGCCATTTGTATTTTTTGAAAAGTTGTATTAAATAGTACTAAAAATTAGAATTTTATTTTGTGTGTATGCAAAAGACGTATTTATGAACACTTCCTTATTCACACAGACTTGAGCAAACATTTCTAACATTCTGCTTATAGGAGTTTTTAGCCAAATGTTTTGAATGCAACGCTGGCTCTTTGGCAAAGAAGAAACTTCTTTCAGAGTGGGTTGCCTTATCTTACAGACACACTGAGTTTACCTGTCTTCTATTTCATTTCAGCCTTCCAACACTGAGAGTCCTAAATGGCAAAGACATTCTGCTTTCTCTAATAGTTTACTGTACTTCCCCCTACTCCACCTGTGCTCATATCACCATAAATTAGCATCAAGATTCCCAGAGGTTCTAAGTTGGATGGAGAATTATAGTAAAAAAAAAAAAAAAAAAAAAAAAAAAAGTGGCTCTACTCTCAAAGAGCTATGGTCTGACCTGAAAAAAGAACACCTATAATTAAAAGCATACACTTTCTCAGGGTGCCTGGGTGACTCAGTCTGGTTGGCATCCAACTCTTGATTTCAGCACAGGTCATGATCTCACCATTTGTGAGATAAAGCCCTGTGTGGGGCTCTGCATTGACAGACTAGAGCCTGCTTGGGATTCCCTCTCTCTCTCCCTCTCTCTCTCTCTCCCCCTCCCCTGCTCACACATGCTCACTGTCTCTCCATTGCCCAAAATAAATAAAAATGCATACACTTTCTTACATTACAATTGCATTAGTCATAGAAACTACACCTCATTGTTTTAATCTATTCCCCTACAATGAAGTTCAAAGGCATATTCACTGACTGTGGGAAGACTAGAAGAAGCACGTTGCTCGTGGTAATGCTCATGTGCTTTTTTTCGCTGCTAGCTTGTTTTAACCTTGCGTCCGTTTTTAGCAATAAGTTGGAGTGAAGCTGTATTGCTTGTATACCATGAATTTTGGCCGTTCCCTTATTTTAACTATATTACTGTGGTATTTCACACAGTCATATTTTAGAAGTGGAACAAAGTATACATATGGGATAGTAGTCCTCATATGATCACACAGTGTCTCTGTTAAAGATATAAGCTACATTGGCAAACTGATTTATTTCCACCACCATGTACATATCTATCTGTCATACAAATTAAGCATATTTAATTGGAAGACTTTAGCTTAGAGAAAATTAAATTTAAAGTTGAAGTTTTGAACCATGTTATCAAAAAGGAATCCATGATTAACAGAGTAAAGCCCTAGCAACCGATTACATTGGAAAATGGTGAGTGAAGATTATACTGGAAGTTTGGAATAAAATAAATGTAAACTAAGACAGATTCTGTATCCCTTACAGCCAAGACACATATTTTATTACCTTTGCCTAATGCATGACATCGTTTTAGGCTCACAATTTGAACGTAATGAATTTTTGCGAAATTGATAAAACACATGATACAATGAAGTGTAATCTGTTTAATCTTCCTTCATTGTTTCATTGCCTAGAAAAGCAGAGCTGAGTTATGTACACAATTTCACTAGTTTTTCTTGTTCTGGACTTTCTAATATACTTATTTCCTTTCTTCTCCTTTACTACCATCCTTACTTACTCCATTTTTGCCTTTTTAATTTTTATTCGATGCCTTATTTTGTAAGAGTGCTCAAGTATTCTGGACGTCAAGAAGGAAATAAATAATTTTAAAATACATATATTTTAATTTTATGTGCATCTGAAAAATCCCTGCTACCACCATATTGACAAAAAAACTGTATCTCCTACAGGATTAAAATTTCACATGGTAATACATTAAAATTTATGTCACATTCCCATCTGATCTCCAATATACAGGTTGGCCTCAAAGTTCACATTTGAACTGAATGTCACTGAATATATTTTGGCTCAGAACTTAGGTCTCTTTTTTCTTTTTATGTTTATTTATTTATTTTGAGAGAGGGAGAGAGAAAGAGAGGAGCAGAGAGAGAGAGGGGGAGAGATAGAGAGAGAGAGAGAGAGAGAGAGAGAGAGAGAGAATTCCAAGCAGGTTCCGCCCTGCCAGCCCAGAGCCTGCCCACGGGGCTCAAACTCATCAACCCTGAGACTATGACTGGGCTGAAACCAAGAGTCCAACAATTAACTGACTGAGTCACCCAGAGGATCAGGTCTCTTTGGTGTTATTGCCAACTAGTCTTTTCTCTCACTCATCAAACCTGTTCTTTAGAGTTTTTTTCCAATAATTTCTTAACCTCTCTGGAGTAACTGACCTGACCTTGTTCTCCTTGTCCTGTTCTTTCACTTTTATACCAATTTCCACTTCAGACCCACAGTAAGAAATTTTGGTTTCATTCGCCGTGGGAGTGACGCGTAGTGTTCCGTTTACCTGTGTGTGCTCCAAAAGCAGAGTCTCAGAAAATGCCTGGACTTCAAGAAAATGTAATAGCACCAAACTTCACAGAAAATTCAAAAACAATTATAAGTATTAGGCTTTTAAAAATTTCTCAAATATGTATTTCTTGGTATTAATCTTACTTGAGCTCATGAAAAAGTATTAAATCTGAGAATGTCCAGTTATTCTTCCCAGTCTGTAAACTTGTGTGTGTGTGTGTGTGTGTGTGTTTTAAATTTTTAAATGTCTATTTATTTTTGAGAGAGAGAGAGAGAGAGAGAGAGAGAGGGTGCGAGCAGGGGAGGGGCAGAGAGAGAGGGAGACACAGAATCCCAAGCAGGCTGCAGGCTCTGAGCTGTCAGCACAGAGCTGGACATGGGACTTGAACCCATGAACTGTGCGATCATGACCTGAGCCAAAGTCAGACCCTTAACCAACTCAGCCACCCAGGTGCCCCAGCTTTTGTGTGTTTTAATTGCAAAAAACACATGTGTACTGTAAAAAAGTGAGTTTATAAAAACAGAATCTTAAGAAGGGATTAAGCAATCAACTGTAGGGACACTGGCAACAACAATGATATTATTTTAAAGAAATCATTTTGGCTAAAAAATGTGGTTTAAACTATCAATTTGTTTGTAAACCATACTATCATCCAGGCTGACATAGGTATTATCCACAAAATAAAGATCAACAAAATGTTGAAGGATAAAGTTAATGTTACATTCAGAAAAGAATATAAATGCATGTATTTCCTTATATCTAGTGGGTGCTTTGTTATATTTGAGAAACAATTTTGTTTAATCTCAAGATTATATTTTCCTGATTTCCAGGATTGAAGTAAAATGAAATCAGGATACTTTCCAAATCCCAGGTTAATTTTGGTGTTTCTCCCTTACTTTTGTGGCATCCATGTTAAAGTCCCACTTCCTTCATAGCTGTAAGAGAGTCTGCCATTTACAATGTGTGATTTTCCAGTGCTTAGAAATGAAAATAAAATAGGTGTATGGCCGCCAATGCTCTCTTCAGCAGTCTGTATTAAAGAAGAAACCAAAACAGTTAAGGATCAAAACTGTTACGAAGAGTGACAGAGAAATTAACATATCTAAATGCTGCTTCTTTGAAATCCATATATAATTATTGTTTTATTGACACAAGAATGCTCATATACATACCTACCTTCCTTTAAGATGGAAGGAAATCCCTTTGAATATTGAGAATCAGTTCCCCTTTCTTGAAACTACTTCGTACTGCACAAATTAAAACAAACAAAACAAAACCCAACTGGAAAATAAATAAATAAACAAACAAAAAAATGAAAAGCCTCCATAATCCATATTCTCCAAATCTTCCTTCTATAGTGTCTGGAGACATCGAGGTAATTATTTCTTATATTATGTAATCTCAACTTTTGTTTTTATTTCACTTTCAGATTTCACATACGAAGGAAATGGAAAAATTGAAAACGATACACGCTTAGCAGTGTAAGAGTAAATCTATGAGGTGAATGAAGAAAATGTTGACACTTCCAATTGAAAGAGATTGTATTGAATGAAGTCATCCATTGTCTTCATCTGTCCAAGTCTTTTGTTATCCCGGAAAGGAACACCAAGGAGCAGAAGGTAACTAGAGTGAGGGAAGAGATAGCTTAGCATTTGGGAGCAAGAAAGAATGTTCAAGGAATGAAATTACTGGAATTATAGCTCAATTAGCAATAGTTAATCCTATGAAGAGAATGGAAATGGAATGTTGGTGAATTAGTGAAGACTTGTAATAGAAAATGTACTGATCTAAGTCTTCTCAAGAATAGAAACAATTAACTGAGAGATCTTTAAAAGGGCGTCAGTATCATGAAAACTGATAGGCAAAGAAGGTTTAAGTAAACATGTGCTCAATTTTGCACAGTCAAATCTTATTTTTGTAAGGCTCATATGAATTATAATTGATGTTGATTGAATTTACAAGCTTGTTTCTTTTGCAGGAAACTTTTGGAAATAGTATTATTGTTTCCACTTTTTTTTTTCAGTGTATTATTTGGATATTCCTAGAAGAAAAATATCTGAAGTGGGGCGCCTGGGTGGTTCAGTCAGTTAAGCATCTGACTATGGCTCAGCGCATGATCTCCTGGTTCGTGAGTTCGAGCCCCGCGTCAGGCTTTGTACTGACAGCTCAGAGCCTGGAGCCTGCTATGGATTCTGTGTCTCACTCTCTGCCCCTCCCATGCTTGCTCTCTCTCTCTCTCTCTCTCTCTCTCTCAAAGATAAATAAATGTTGTTTTTTTTTTAAATACCTGAAGCTTACATACTTACTTTTCATTTAACAAAGGAAGCTTATTTGAATTTCAGAATTACCTTGAAATGTATTCAGTGGAGGTATTTCTCATTCATGGAAATTGTTAAGCATTTGGACTCTGATTAGGTTCAGGACTGCTCAGATCCCTACATACACAAGGAAGGACAGTTTTGATTACATGGTCGAAAGAAAAGCAATAAACTTCAAGTAATAAATAGAAAGAGCAATTATTGGATAATGTACAAAGCCAGGGACGAGAGCAGTTGAAAGGAAACAGGCACCTGAGCTTTCTCTGCCTGTAAGTGTGGAGGCTTTGTCGAGACTCAGTCCTCCAGACCTTCCTGATAATCTGGGAATAAGAGAATTCGTTATAGATGCCTTTACCTGTGATTTATATAGACGAGCATCAAATGGCAAGTCGTGAATATTCATGAAGTATGTTAACATTTAACCTGGCCATCAATATCTATTTTGCAACCTACTCCCTCGATGAAGCCTCTAAACAAGTATGCTGCTGGGACAGCCCAATACTGAAATGAGGCAACGGAGGCTTTCCCATTCAAGGTCCACTTGGTGCCTGATCCCTGCAACTAAAACGTTTGATCAGAACATATGTGCATTGTTGTCTAGCCTTTTTCAGGCATTCCCAGTTGTCTTTTGATCAGAATGACTCTCTGAATTCTGTGTATATTCCCTATAGTGAACCGTGAGACCCACAAAACTCGTGACTTCCCCGCACCTTTTCGGTTCAATTGTTCACAACTTACAATTGAATGCTAGGTGCTGACAGTGTGTTGTTTTAGTTCCCAGAGGGCAGAACAGACGTCTGATTCAGTCTAAAATACTTAGAAGTACATGATGTTGACAACACCTGTGGCTGTCACCTAACACTTAGGAGGAAGATGTGAGAGTTTAGGAATAAGCAAAATACAAATTCTTAGTTGGGAATTTTACATGCTTGATACTGGCTCTGAAAATATTAACGAAAAAATATTTTTAACTCCAGAGAGGCACAAAATAAATGAAACTCATTACCCAGGCAAAATAAAAAGAAATGCATTCATGTTAAGGGTAAATGTTACATTTTGTAAATAATTCCCTTGTACTTGCCATGACCAGGAGAATGTATAGCCAAGCAATCCTTTTCTTATTGTAGTGAAAGGTAACAATTGTAAAAGCAATTGTTTTTGTTTGTTTGTTTGTTTTGTTTTTGGGTGTTTTTTTTTTTTTGGGTTTTTGTTTTATTTTGTTTTTTTATCTTTGCTTCCATTAATACACTTCTAACTATTCCCCAGCTCATTGAAATTACAATAGTAAATGAAAGGAACATTTAGATGCTGTCATTGACTCTCAGTCTCACAAAACCTGACTTTCTACCTTCTGAATTATCTGTGCTTCATCTTTAGTGAATGGAGGCAAATTGCTAACCTGGAGTCTTCCCTAAGGGAACTTTCCATTGTACAACAATTCCAAAATGGCATCCAAATGAAACTGACCCATCGAAGAACACTTAGGCTTCTAGAATCAGGCACAAACAAGGAAAATGCCTCATTAAAAATGTTGAGTAATCTCAGTAATTTGTCTATTAGTATGTGCTCTATAATTAATATTTTCCCTCTTAGGAAAAATGTTTTCTCCCAAATTAATATAAATATAGGAAACCTGGGATAATATATAAAGTAATTACAATAACTTGTGATATTATTAATGGATTGAAGAAGCAGCCAGTTTAGTATTTCACTAAAAACAACATAATATAATAACTCCACAGAGCTAAGCAAAATCCTTATCAATAATACCGATATCTACAACAGTTACTTTTACTTAAGCAATAACTATCATAAACTACAATTTCTTTGTGATTAGCTCCAAAAGAGGTTTGTAAGGGATAAAGAATCGGTTTCGAATTTAAAAATGTATACCTATTGTACAAGTACATCTGTAACCATCACATAAAGATTAGTATGTATACATAAATACATACAGAAAGATAGACACGAATATGTAAACAAATATAAAGAGATACACAGAAATCTTGGACGTTCCATTAAGAGCAAAATTGTATTCAGTTGGAGAGCAAAGTATTCATGAAACATTCTTCCTGGGCTGGTTGGTGATAATATAAAATAATCTATATAACTTTAAGAGCGGAAATTTAAAAAGTGAAATAAATACCAACTCAACAAAGGAAGCAGCCTGACACAAGAGTGGGGGCAAGGGAGCAGGGCACTGTAGGGGGCAGGACAGGACATGGGACCCATTTTGCTGATACAAAGATGCTGGGACTGATAGAAGAAAGGGTCGCAAAGCAGAGGAGATGTTCCCTGGTCCCATTCACCATCTTATGGGAGGTTTCAAGCATAGAGGCGATACAATTGACAAGGCACAGTTTTCCCTACTAAGATTTTTCTCGTTACCTTTAAATGTTTTGGTTTTTGCTCTTTTTTGTTTGTTTTTTGTTTTTGCTTTTAAAATAAAGTGGCAGCCTTAGAGTGGCAATCACTGAGATGGTAGAATAATTTATAAAAACACTTGGAATACTGAGGTTTCCCAAACTAAGGATATTTGTATTTATATATGTGTGTATATATATATATATATATATATATATATATATATATATATATGTTTGCTTGCGTTTGGGGATTACAGGAGGAAACAAAAGTTTCTGTTGGCCAAATTGAAACAGTAAAGTGTCTAAATCTCAAATGCGTAAATGTTTTCAGCTGTAAAATATACTAACAGTAATCAGCGTATTTTGAATCATGAAAAGGCTAATTACAACCAATGAGTGAGATTGGTTCACTGTGATTATCCAGGTTTTGGGGGGAAGGTGTCAATGATACTATATAGGGCTGCTGTTGAATTCAGTCTGGTAGGTAAAGATCGGAATTTTATAAATAGAACGTATTAAGCAGATGTATTGTCTTTGAGGTGTAAGGTTTATAGAAGAAAAGATTATTTCCAATCTCATTTCGCTTGTAATTGAACAATTCGCTGTGAAGATAAATTTTCACTAAATTGCATCATGACACATTCATGGCTTGCTTCAGTTTCCTTTAATGCCGTCTCAAGTAAGTGCATGAAATATTCTGTTTTATTCCTCTCTGGAAAGCTGAGAGTTTATGTCAGATTTCAAAAGGTGAGCGATATCAAGGATGAAGTTAACCTCAGATTGCACAGAATCCTGTGGCACAGCAGTTGTTCCCAAAGCCAAGAGAACAGCACTCAGCACACACACCCCAGGAGCCTCACTTCCTCAATCGTATTTCTCCAATATGAGGGGATATGGTGGAAACAAGTCGACACAAGCAGACTTACTTCAGGAACATCAACTGCCGAGGGTCATGGGAAGACAAATCTTTGAATTTTCTCTGATGTCATCTTAAATCTTTTTTAGTAAACTGTAAGCTTCATCAATACTTTCATTATCTGTCGAAATTACTGTAACTGTTCTCTTTCGATGGTGACAGAGAGGATGTAAAACGGGATAAAGGTACTTTGTGGTTTTTGCCATCATACGAGCTACTGAATCTTTGAAGGAGAGAGAAAATCCTAAGGAGGCTCCACACTCAGCATGGAGCCTGATGAGGGGCTTGATCCCAGGACCCTGGGACCATGACCTGATCTGAAACCAAGAGTCAGTCGCTCAAGAGACTGAGCCACCAGGCGCCCTGCTATTGAATCTTTTGAGGCAAAAGAAGAATGCTTGTTTTGTTTGATTGCTTGTGCATGTGCGTGTGCTTGTTTTTGGACCTTCAGCGAAGTCCTAAGGGGCGAAAATTTCTATGTTATGTTCCAAGGATAATAGTTTAAGGATCAAACATCCAAAGAACCAAATAGCCAAAGGCTTCTCCTCAGACCTGAATAAATAATAGTTGACTGGGATAAACTCGGCTTTCCCTCCTACTGCTAACGTCTCCACCGCCACCTTCCATTATTTTTGCCAAGCTACTCAGTGTCGTCTGGTTCTGAAACGTTTTCCTCCAAACATCTCTGAACATATTCCTTAGATCGATGAAGCTCCCGTCAAGGGCCCACCCTTCCCTGCGACATAAAACTCAATCTCCTTCCTCGCGTATAGAATATTTTAGTCTTTACAAGTTAAAACAGCAACAAGCTCTTCCTTTTAACCATGCCACTCACAGTCCTCCCTACAAGATCGACTTTTTGTGGACTGCAGGGGCCAGGTGTCTCTGCCTCACTTTGTACTGCATCTAACAGCGATACAAGCGGGCATGTGGTTCATGAATGTGCCCGGGTGAATGCGACGACTGTTAGCTGAGGCGGCTGTTATTAATAATTCAGAAAACCAGAAAACTATGGGAAGCCTAGTAGTTAATGGGAAAGAAATTCATATATATTTTATGGATCCCAAGTGAAGGAATCATTAGCATACTAAGGTTATAAAAGTCAGGGCCTGTACACATAACAAGGTAATAACATAACAGCATAAACATAGAAAGAGATGCCTTAGGTTAATTTTATAAGCACTAAAAGAAAATCTTCTCTGAGACATCAGATTTTTCTACCCTATCAGCACATTTGGGTGGTTACGATAGCAAAGACCTGAAAAGTGACAAAAGACCCCTTCAATTTTTTCTCATAAATTTACTACTGAAATATTAAAACTTCCGTTAAATTCCCAAGATTTTTAAAAGTTCTAGTCGCAAAGCCAGCCTGATTTTAGTACATCCCCTACGATTATATGTGAAAGGCTCAATCAGATATTTTATTTTTTAGATTTAACGTAAGTATAAAACGTTGTCTCTTCTTTTCTTGCTTATTCTACTGCCCCTCCCTCCCTTCCCCCTTTTCTTCCTTCCTTTCTTCCTTCTTTCTTTCCTTCCTCCATCCCTCCGTCCCTCCCTGCCTTCTTTCCTTCCTCCCTCCCTACAGTCCTTCCTTAGTCCTTCCTTCTTCCTTCGTTCTTTCCTATGGCTTAAAAAAATGTTTTAAAATTATTTGCTCTGTTGTGATAGTGTTTTCAAATTACTCACAAGTGTTTTCACTCATCTATTTACCCAAAGTTGCCGAATAATAAACCAAAGCTCAGTGGCCTATGACCAGAAGCTCTCCGTCCCCTTCATATGAGAGTGGGGTCACCTGCAGTGGTCCCACAGCAGGTGAGGAGTCTGCTGGTTTTCAGGGATGGCTCTAGACTGTGGTTACGTTCATGTTTGCTTCACCTATTTTTTTAATGTTCACTTATTGTTGAGAGAGATAGCATGGGCAGCAGAAGGGCGGGGGTGGTGGGCGGACAGAGAACCTGAAGCCGGCTTGCCACTGACAGCAGAGAGCCTGACGCAGAGCTTGAACTCACAAACCGTGAGATCATGATCTGAGCTGAAGTTGGATGCTCAACCTCTTGAGCCACCCGGGCGCCCCTGCTTTACCTATTTTTTATACTGGGACTCAGGTTGAAAAGGTAACAGCTACCCCAGGGAAGTCCTTCTCCTTACCAACTGCCAGCGTTTCACAGTTGAGCAAAAAATAGTGGGCTAAACAGACTAAAATTCTGTTGGCCAAAGCAAGTTTATATGGTGCAGTCAACGAGAGGGAAGGGGCGAATACTTACTTAACTCCCACAGAAAGTCTTCGGAACATAATACCTAGATTGCAAAGATACTTATTAATGTATATTAATAAGTACAATTTTAACTTCTATTATTGGAATGTGAATTAATGAAAACACTGACATCGCTTTCATGGTGTCATGGCTGTGAAATTGGCATTGGTTAGGTGGAACCAGATGGCTGCTGGATGGTAAGCCTTAGTTCAACAAAAGACCACGAGAGAAATTGAAAATAGAGTAGTTTCTTACTCACAGGTCCTGGAGAAACTACCTGGAAGGCCTCGAGGGCCACACACGGAGGTCAAAGCAGAGGGAGTATAGGACCTGGGCACATGCTATTATTAGGGTCTGTGGGTGGAATGCTTTTGGGTTCTGACCAGATGAGTCCCATCAAACCAAGAGTGGAGTTTTGTAAGCCCCAAGGGGGTCTTCTTTCAGGGACACCTAAGGCATACAGGCACCGGGGAGTGGGTGGAGACCCATTGGTGATAAGGGCTGTCGAGGACGTTCTAGCAGGAGCTTGGATTTGTCTGTGACTGTGGTTGCTAACCAGGGCGTGCTCAAACACAGGGGAACCTGTGTAAGTTTAAGGTTCCTGCTGGCTGCTTGGCCAGACGGAATGGACACCAAGGTGGCCATACGATGGAGTCACTTAGCTAATCTCCACAGATACACACAACAATTTGGAATTGAGGAATCTAGATCATAGTTACACATTCTGATTCAGAATTTGTACTAAAAAAAAATGCTATCACATACCAGGTCAGAAAGAAAACAGAGAAAGAGAAAAAAAAAACTAAGCTAGTATAGTGTTACAATTTTCATAATTGACAAGGCATCTAAAAGAAGTCTATATGTATTGTGCTCAATGACAGGAAAGGAGAACCTTTATGTTGACATCTGAAAATTAAATAAATCAATGAAGTCTATTGGTGATTTGTTTTATTTCTTTCTTAAAATATTCAAAAAAATGGTGGCATCTGGGTGGCTCAGTCGGTTAAGCATCTGACTTGAGCTCAGGTCATGATCTTGTGGTCTCTGGGCTTGAGCCCCCCATAAGGCTCTGTGCTGACAGCTCAGAGCCTGGAGCCTTCTTCTGATTCTATCTCCCTTTCTCTGTGGCCCTCCCTCGCTTAAGCTCTGTCTCTCTCTCTCTCAAAAGTAAATAAACATTAAAAAAAATTTTTTTAAATATTCAAAAATGGGGCACCTGGGTGACTCAGTCAGTTAAGTGTCTGACTGTCGGTTGAGGCTCAGGTCATGATCTCACAGTTCGTGAGTTCGAGCCCCACATTGGGCTCTGTGCTACCAGTGGGGAGCCTGCATGGGATTCTCTCTCTCTCCTTCTCTTTCTGCCCTTCCCTTGCTGTGCCTGTCTTAAAATAAATAAATAAACTTAAATTTTTTTTTTTTAAATATTCCAAGTACAGAGAGATTTTTGCAAAGGAAATCATAAGCATCTAGCATGCCTGATTTTTAAGGAAACCTCAAGTTCCATGAAACCAACTGTGAGAATTTTACTTTCTTGATTTCAAGAAGTTCTGGAAAACATGTTCAGAGGAGTCACTTCAATCCAACCCTTCAATTTCTCAGGGAAATTCCTGGATTTGAAAATTATTCATGTGAGAAAGAAAAAGAGAGAGAGAGAGAGAAGGAAGACAAGTTTGAGTTCTCTTGTGATGTTCCAAAATGGATATCTCTGGAGTTAGGATTATTTAACTTCTTTATATCAAAATTTCATCATACTGTCTGACCCTATGTTGAACTATCAATCTCATGAAATAGCCACAATTATATGTCATTAAAAAAAAAATCTCTCTCCAGCTATGTAACACTACATGAGACATAGAAATAATCTATTAGTGTAGTGATTAAAATAAATAAATATAGGATGTCATTTTCTGTTGATAAAATTCCAATAAATTATATAAAACAGTGTGGGGGAGAATAAAAGGTAGGTATCCTATTCTAAATTACTAATACAATATTTAGAAGAAAATAATGAGTACATGTTATTTTTTAAATGTGCATTGGGGCGCCTGGGTGGCGCAGTCGGTTAGGCGTCCGACTTCAGCCAGGTCACGATCTCGCGGTCCGTGAGTTCGAGCCCCGCGTCAGTCTCTGGGCTGATGGCTCAGAGCCTGGAGCCTGTTTCCGATTCTGTGTCTCCCTCTCTCTCTGCCCCTCCCCCATTCATGCTCTGTCTCTCTCTGTCCCAAAAATGAATAAACGTTGAAAAAAAAAATGAAAAAAAAAATTAAAAAAAAATGTGCATTTATAGGATTTCTAGTAAAATTTTTCCTTTGAGAAAATTTCTTTTTTGTAGATATTTTGTTCTTTGTGTATATCAATGAATGTTACTTTGTCTTAACCTTTTCACTTAAACATTATTATTTGTTATATTGTTTTTTTAATATAGTCACAATCTAGTAGCTTTGGCAAAGATTCTATTAATCTTTTTGTAAAAAAAAATTAAACCACATAAAAAACTTTCAAAATAACTGCAAATTACATCTTAGAATAAAAGTAATCACCCAAAATGGATTATTTGTCTTGAAGATTTTCTATCCTTAGTAGTTCTCATTCCATTATGTCTAAGTTTTATTATTCAGAATGATATTAAGCCAAATTTTTAAAAGGAAATACGCCTTCGACACAACTGCCTTCTTTCATTTCATTGAACTCCTTGCCCAGATCCACCAAGTATTATAATTACGATATGGTTCCATTACGGCATCATTCATTAAACAAATAGTATCAAGCACATATTTGGAGTCAAACACTGCGTGGAGTACAGGAAAACAGTAATAACATCTGCCGCTATAACAAAATAGCATATAACGAGTGGCTTCAACAACAGATATTTATTTCTTACAGTCCTGGAGGCTGTCAAATCCAAGATCAGAGTGCCAGCATGGTGGAGTTCTGATAAAAACTCTCTTTTTGGCTTGCCAATGGGTGGCTTCTTGCAACATTCTCCTGTCTGGGGAGAGAGGGCTCTGGGTTCTTCCTCTTCTTATAAGAGCACTAATCCCATCCTGGGGATGCCACCTTCATGACCATATCCAAACCTAATTACCTCCCAGGGCCTCACCTCTAAATACAACCCTGTTAGGAATTAGAGTTTCAACATAAGAATGTTGGGGGTTGGGGGGGGGACAAATTTCAGTCCCTAGCAATAAGGTACCAGTAATACTTTCAAGATGCTTACGGTTGAATGTGGAAATCATGAAAAGTTGCACAAAGCAGTTAGTGTCATATCACAGGAAAGATCCTTTAACTGTGCGTGTGTAGAGGAGAATGAGAATATTAGATAAATCATGCAACCTTAAGGAACACAGAAAATGATCAGAGTGTATAATGAAAAATTTGTTACATCCCTCAGAGATAAGATTTACTCTCTATGGCTCCAGAAAAATAGAAATGCCAGAAAACCTCCTCAATTTCCAACGTATGCATTTTCTCTCTGTCAGTTACTTATCTGTGCTGACACTACGTCCTATCTTTTCCCACAGGAGACTAAAAATGTAATTGTAAAATCTATTATGTTAGCATGGAAAGATCACTGCACTCACTCCAGTCCTAACAAGATGTGGTAACCAAGTTACTTAACTCATCCTGATATCACCCCCTTATGTGTAAAAGAAGAGTATTGTCATGAATTGATGTTTATTAGGCTATGGTTCATAAACCAGATGCTTTGTTTAAAAAAAGGGGAGAGTGGCACCTGGGTGGCTCAGCGGGTTAAGTGACCAACTCTTGATTTTGGCTCAGGTCATGACTTCGTGGTTCATGAGATTGAGCTCCATGTTGGGCTCTGTGCTCACAGTGCAGAGCCTGCTTAGGATTCTCTCCCTGCCCTTCACCACCCCCCTCAAAATAAATAAATAAACTTAAGAAAAAGAAAAAAAGGGAGAAATGTTTTAGAACAACAATAATAATCCTAGAGCCCATGAGACTTCCATCTAGAAACAACTAGAAATGTAGGCAAATTATAACAAAACATCTAGCAACAGATTAAACAACAACAACAAACAAGCAAACAAAACGCCTACTTGACCCTTCTATCCAGCCTTGATAACTCACTCTCCTTTTTCTACCTACCCCTGCTACTTTTCTTGATCTTCCTCCTCCCTGCTCTCCTTTTTGCTCATTCATCTCAGCCTCCAGACACACTGGCCTTGATAGTGTTCCTCGAATGTAGGCATGCTCCTGCCTGAGAGCCTTGGCAAGGACTATTCGCTTTGTGGGCTGCACTCTCCTCCCAGATTTGGACATGGCAAGTCCTTTGTCCCTTTTTGGTCTCTGTGTGAATGTCACGTTCCTAACGAGATCTCTTAGGATCAATGCAAATTACTAAAATTACAACATGCCCAGTACAATTGTCTTGTTCTGCTGTTCACCTTCTGGCATGTTTGAAAGCTCGCTTATTTGTAAGGTCATTCTATATTTCACGTATCCTCAAATATAAAGTAAAACAATGGTATAGTCACAAGACAGGGCGGGGGCATCTTTGGGGTGGTGGTGGTGAACAGATACACCTTAAGTGTTTGACACAGATTTGGTCTTTAAATATTTACATGTTGGTTAAATGTATGATTACGTGATGAATGAATGAATGAATGATTAAACTAGGTAACTACGTTCTTAAGAGAGTAAAAGCAACCTGAAGATCCTGAAATGTAGAGATTGTTAGAAACCAGAGATGGAGGTCTTGGGCTAAAGATCTGGCTACATGGGGGAGAGAGAAGCGGTGATCTCATTGATGCAGAGGGCTTGTTGCTTTAAGAGCTGTGCAGTGGTCCAAAGCCTACGATTTTCAAAATATGGGAAATTAAGCCTAAGGTGTTCATATAAAGCAAATACGGATCAGAAAATAAGAATGCAAAAATTGTTGCCAAGGAATCTGGTAAAAGTAAGCACAAATCCTCTTTGGAAGGAAACAGTCTTTGCAGCTGTATTAGTCTTCATGGGCAAAATACAACAGGCTTAAACAACAAACAACTGCCTGAGGGCCAGTGTGGGACCAGTGTGATCCAGGCCTAGTGACAACCCTCTTCCTAACTGGCTGACAGCTGCCTACTTGCTGTGTCCTCACATGGTGGAGAGATAGATAACAAGCTCTTTGCTGTTTTTTCCTATAAGAGCACGAATCCCATCAGACCAAGGCCCCTCCTTCCCATGACCTCATCTAACTCTTACTACTTCCCAAGAGCTGTATCTTCAAACACCACCACTTTGGAGTTAGGGCTTCAACACCTGAATTTTGAGAAGACAATATTGAGTCCACAGCAGGAGTATCCCCAAGGTCAGTATTCTCGTGTTACTGTCAAAAATAAATTCAAAAATAGGTTTGTAAAGATAAATAAGTTTAAATATTTACATATTTAAGCACATTCATTTTTATTATTTACCCGTTAATTGCAAGACGTGTTTCTTGCATGTTTGAATCTGCTTTTTATTGGTTGCACTGACACAGTCAGTGGTCTCTTTGGTCATGTTTGGCGATTCGCTGTTGTTGTTTTTAGCTCATACTCCTTGACATTTCATTTGGGGGAATTCTTCATGTCTTTGCTTTAAGAATATCTAAGAATACTCTTCCAGAGAATGCACGTGTCTGTTCCACCCAAGTCCCAGTGTCACCATCAAGCTATGACTGCTTGCCATTTAGCTGTGGGATTTGTCGGGTTCCATAGATATGGTGATTCTGAGTTGTGGATGTGCATGAGGTTGGCTGCTTGTGATTAAAATATCACATGGCAGATATTTTCCCCTCTACCTAGAATACAGTTTGAAACCAGCAAGTTTTCATACTATTCCCCTGTGGCGTGTGGGTCTTTTTCCAGTGCACACACAATAGGTTTGGCTGTTGGGGAAGATGCCACTTTACATGGTGTCTTTGATACAGCTCATCACATTAAATGGGTCACAGGCCTTGTCAACTGTCCCATTCTTCAGTCTATTAAAATAAAATCTCTGGCACACTCTAACTGTGACCCTGGAGAGTCATCCCATTTATTTCTCTGGGGTAATCTAATGGATTTTTGTCCTTTGCTATTTCTCTTATCTGTTGTTCACTTAGCTGGATATATCTACGGCAAGATGGTCTTTTTTGCATATTCAGTTAGTCATATTTCCAGAAATGGAAGCTGTTTCATTAACTTTCCAAACTTACTTTCTTATTTGAAACACTAAAAAACTACCCTTCTTCCATGTCCTTCCTCAAGAACAGTATTATACACAGCTCTTGTGTTGACTACACTGTTCTGTGGCCTTGGCCATGCATGGTAGTTGTATCCTTTGATGTTAAATAATATAGTTTAGGGGAAAAAAACCTGTGTTATATGTGTGTTTGTCATTCTCTTTGAGTTTTGAGAATGGAGTATCCAGGCAAGAAGCTGAAGCCAGATTATATAGCTCTAGCTGAGTGATTTCAGTGGGATCATGGATTATTGTAGAAAAGTAGCCTACCAATTCCCGAATCCCTATAATTTGGGGAAGAAAAAGAAATGAGAAGGAAGTTAAGCTTTTCTAATAGGCAAAAAACTTCCTACTACACTGACCTAATTCTCACACTAGACCCCAATTTAATTTAACCTTTTATCAGTCCTGGCAACATTAAACACAAAACACAGTACTAAGTACAAATCACATTTTCCTTAGAAAAATCTATTCTATCAGCAGAAATTGCTGTCTCAAAGTAGGGAGAAAATAGGAGTGGAGAAAGGAATGTAGAAAGGCAAGTTGGGAAATAGGAAATGATGTAGAGAAAACATCTTTTCTTTCTTTCTCAAAATATAGGGGGGCAATAATACAAGGGCCACATGTGTGTGGTTTATACTTAAGTTATGTTATATTAAAAATTCCTCTCCTTAGGAGGCAAGCATATGTACATTGGGACACTAATGTAAAATACTAATAATAAAAGATGAAATGAACACATTTTAATGTTTCAGGAATGGCATGCTATATAAAAATCCTTGAACTGTATGTGAGCATATTTGATTCAAAGAAGTAATTGTAGAGATGAGCTTTTACTGCTAAAGGCTTACTATCCTAATTAAGCAATATGTCATATTAACATCCCTAGATAGTAGCTTTATGCAAATTCCTACTGCATACTATTTACCTACATATCTGCCGATCTCTCTTCATAAGGGCTAACTCTCATGCTTGCATTTCGGAGAACAAAGAGGGAAAAACTGAAGAAAGCTTAACTCCACTAGAAAATGTTGTCTTTGATAAGGCCGCAAGATAGCTAAGGTCCGAAGTGTAGGGATCATGAGGGAAACTGAGTTTCAGATATATTAAAATCAGAGATGCCAAAGCCAGTAGACCCAGAAGAAGTGATTAGTAGGCAGGAGGAGCAATTCCTCTGGGTTCAGAACCCCTTTTACTTCATAGATAAAGTCTAGGTGATGAAGACCAGAGTCCTTGGAAAAAATGCTTTTTTAATTCCAAGACTGTCTATAACTCAGAAAAGCAAGTCTTAAAGGAAGCGCTCTGGGCTCGGAAAACAAACTAGGAAAGAATGCATCTAATGCAGCTAGAAGAAGAGAGTATCCTCTGGCCTGTCAAGACCATTAATATTTATAAATATCCCAACTGGTAATTCATTAATCCATGTATCAAATTTCTGTTGAGTCTTATAGGCATCAGACATAGTGTTAGATGCTGAGTGAGATCAAGAAAGAAGAACATGCCATCCAGCCCTCCCAGAGCTGAAGTCAGTTAAAGAAAGTGTTAGATAAAAAAAAAACAGACAAACAAAAAAAAAAGAAATACTAAATAGCTTTCTATATGCTAATGGATCCAGGACAGGTGGGGAGAAAAGGCCGCTTCTGGAGTGGAATGCAGACACAAGAACGCCAATTGGAGGAGAGCAGTCTAGCCCAGGACTATTGCAGAAGGACATGGGGGCTCTAACGACGACGGTATCCTGCTGTTGAATCTCGGTGTGATGTTCCAGTGTCAGGTCTAAAGGACAACAGAAAGCCCGATAGGTTAATTCCATATGAAAGATGTGTGGTTATAATTTGGCAGCACTGAGCTTGCTGTTTAAGATGTGGCGCTTGGGAAAACTCCCATTAGATACTTTACATAAGGAGGGGGGAGGCTTTTTACCGACAGCTGCTTCTGTGGAAGGAGTAGGAGATACCACTGCCCCATAACTACTTTGGGTACTCTTCAGCGTGTAAGTGTGATTTATCTGTAAGTGCGCATGAGACAGTCTGCTAAGCTTGGGTGATCCCGCAAACACATTTTGGCCCCAGATGATACGGTTAGATCAGAAGTCAAGTGGAGGAGGTTGGGCTTTGTCATTGGACATTGGGAAGCATCCTAGCATAAGAGCTTCTGGGTAATGAAGTTTTTAAAGATATAACCCAGCCAGGCAGTCATCAAAAACTAAAGAAATGTTTCTGGAGCACCTGGGTGGGGCGGTCAGTTAAGCGTTTGACTCTTGCTTTCAGCTCAGTCATGATCTTATGGCTCATGACTTCGAGTCCCACATTGGGCTCTCTGAGCAGGGCTCTGCGCTGACAGTGTGGAGCCTGCTTGGGATTCTCTCTTTCCTCTCTCTCTGTCCCTCCCCCACCCGTGCACATGCGTGCTCTTTCTCTCTCTCAAAATAAATAAATAACCTAAAAAAAAAATAAAGAGATATTTTTAATTCTCCTCCCATAGCCATGGAATTGATCCACTGGTATTTTTATATAGGCTTTTTCTCTGGAGCTCAATTCATGTACCTACATCTGCAGATTATATATATATATATATATATATATATATATATATATATATAATGATGTGTAATATTATATATATGTATATAAAGGAAGCAAAAAATATTTTTTGTGATACACACATTTAGTTTTAGTGATTAAAAAGGGCTGTAGAAGATCAGTTTGAAACGTATAAGTAGCTGATCCTAAGCAGAACCTCAAAGATTAATAGTTAAGGCAAAAATGGATGAGTAAGAATCAACGGCACGGGAGAGAAGAGAATCCGGGGCAAACCCTAATGGACAGAAAGCATCTCAGGGAAACCGCATTAGTGCCACGGTCGCTCACCCGAGCCCTGGCGTCAGCAAAAGTATATGCAAGACAACACAACTTTGGAAAATCCGTGTGTTGTTCATCTCTCAATTTCTTCACATTAATAGCAAGCATCAGATAATAATTTATGAACATAATTTACGGTTAAAACTAATAAAGTGGCTTACAATAATAAAGCTTCGATGCTGCTATGAGAATCGATTGAACCGATAGATGTAGAACACGATGAAAGGCGTTTGGCATACCATTAACGTTTTGTGACTGCTTTTTATTAATGATAAATGGTATCCCAAGGGCTTACCAAAGACCCCTAAACACAGCACGCACTTAATATTGTTTGTTAAATTGCAATTTTCTGGGACAAATCAGTCAGACGTCTCCCTAAGCGCTACTGGCCCAAGACTTTACAAGATTTCTTCAAGATGTATCTTAAAGCCTCTGGATCTGTCTATAGGCTATGGGGATAATCTGGCTATGAAATGTCTCTCTTTGTGGCTAGAGGTATTTTGGTTCGTTTATCTGGCCAACCCAATGTCTCCTTTCCATTTCACTGCTCCGTGTGATTCTACGAGGAATTTTATTTTGTCAAAAATAAATAAATGAAAATTGGAGCATTTAAACACACCAATCTATTTGCTCAGCATTGTAATCAAGGCATGCTTAGGACATATTAATAAGTTAAAATTTTTTTAACATTTATGTATTTTTGAGAGACAGACAGAATGTGAGTGGGGGAGGGGCAGAGAGACAGGGAGACACAAAATCTGAAGCAGGTTTCAGGCTCTGAGCTGTCAGCACAGAGCCCGACGAGGGGCTCAACCTCTTGAGCCATGAGATCATGACCTGAGCTGAAGTCAGAGGCTTAACCAACTGAGCCATCCACGTGTCCCTATGTTAATAAATTTTATATACTTCCTTTCTTCCCTTCCAGAATGTGGGGCTCAAAAGAGCATTTTCTGTTTCCCCAGATTGGGAAGCCCAGGTAAGCCACACACAGACTCCCTAAAGAACCCAACGTGAAGAGTGGGGTGCCGTTGGAGGTGCTCACTTGTTACAAATGGGACAAGGAGAGTGTAGGCACTGCCTAAGCCGTGAAGGTCAGTGATGGTTGGAGACTGAGACTCCACTGTCCTGAATGCCCTCCTCACAGAGCCTTACTCATCCCTCACTGCCCTGTGTCGGCCCAGTGTTTCCATATTGTTGATCCAGGTGGGCCATGGCTAAGCTCCAACATTGAAGTCAGGCTTTGTTCTATTCGAGGCGTTTCTTCTGCCCTCCTTGGTAGTAGCCAACCTCTTCAGGAGCAGACGTGACAGCTGCATCATCCCGTCCTGTCAGCTGTTCTCCTCACGCTTCCTGCCCTGCAAAGTGATGTTCTGACAAACTTTGCACTAGCTCTGGGGACTGGCGAGGCGCCAAGACCATATTGTCTTGTCACTCGTTGTTAAGGATGGCTTGAGGAGGACACTAAATGCACTTTTCAGTAAATGGCATCTGCGGTAGGTCCACATTTTGCAGTCGTATAGAAATGGCTTGGCACGGCTCCCCCTTCATAGTCCTTTAATTTAAATTGGAACTTAAATCGGCGTTTGTTCCAGAGTCAGCTTGTCCCCAAAGCTTGGCTTGCCACCTCCCTTCAGCCCTTCTCCTCAACCAACCTGACACAACACAAGACAACGTCCTGTGGACCGTTGTGACTCAGCACAATTCAAGATGTTCTTCCCACTGACTCAAGTAGGGGAAAAAAATGCACGGAAACGTTCAGGCAATCACACAGAAGCAAGCCAGGATGATAACTGAGAATTAAGGGCGGGGAGGGGGTTGTCTTTATGCAAAAGCAGCTGGAAAAGACTCTCAACAAGAATTCATTTTACACAAGTTTTTAACATTAACGTAAATACCATATGATTTCACTCATATGTGAAATTTAAGAAGCAAACAAACAAATTAAAAAAAGAGAAAAACAAGAAAAACAGACTCTTAACTATAGAGAACAAACTGGAGGTCTCCCCCGGGGGTGGGGGGAGCTGGGTGAAATGGATGAAGGGGACTAAGTACACTTACGGAGAGCTGAGTTATATATAGAATAAAAAGGGGGTGCCTTTATGCAAAAGCCTTTCTCAGTAAGATTTTGTTTTATACGAGTTTTGATGTTAACACCTCTTGCTTGGAATCCAGACAAATGACAGCGTGGATTCTTTTCTTGCCAAAAAAAAAGACCGATTGTTCCATTGCTTTGTGTCACCATTCCCTAAAGTCACACATACATGCAAGGGCACTTCGGAAGCTGGCGGTCAGAGAAAGGTCTTGGTAGTAAGTGCTCAGATCAGAGTTTTAGGCTTTAACTATCAGGAGTGTTCTCCATGACCACATGGAGAGTCGAGGTCATACTTCTCCTTTTCTGATGATTCCACCAACAAAAGGAGGAAGGAAAACCTTTCTGGAAAAGAAGCAAAAGGAAAGTGTACTAACAATGGTTAACATTATTGTTAGAACCTGGTGATGTAAGTTAACAAACTTTAGCAAGATATGTAAAGCAGTGACGAGGACTCTGTGCCTTTCTCGGTTTTATTGAGGTGTTTTGTCATCTTCCTCTTCTTCTTCTTCTATTATTATTATTATTATTATTATTATTAATTGTTAGAGGAAGCATGAGTGGGGGAGAGGGGCAGAGGTAGAGAGAGAGATAGATATCCAAATCTATATCTATATCTATATCTATCTTTAATAATACTAGTTTCATTTAACTTCTACGTAGGGCCATACAAATAATAAGCCTATGACTTTCAGTGGAATGTTCTGGAAAACTTGCTTTAATTTATCTAGTGGTCTTTTACAAGTTTACCTGAATCTTGTTGAGACAAGCCTCATTTCCTTTTTTAAAGATTTGTTAATTTATTTACTTATGTTTGAGAAAGAGAGAGAGAGAGAACAAGAAAGAGGGATAAGGGGAGAAAGAGAGAGAGAGAGAGAGAGAGAGAGAGAGAGCATCACAAGCAGACTCCATGCCCAGCACAGAGTCCTACATGGGGCTCAATCCCACAACCCTGAGATCATGACCCGAGCCAAAATCAAGACTCACAGGACTGAGCTACCCAGGAGCCCCTATCATTATTATTATTATTATTATTGTCCCTTAACCACACTGTACTCTTAGTCTTATGCTCTATCATTGATTCTGTGTTTCTGTGTATGCATGTGGTGTATACACATACACATTTATAATCTGTGTCCTTTGCTAAAATTAAACTGTAATCACTGATTGGGGCACAGACTGACCAAATGAGGTGACCTGTAACACTGGAGAAGGTTGAAGCCTCGACTGCTGCAACTGAGGACATTAGCCCAGGATATGTCTGAAGTGAGGGTAAGATAGATGTTTATCCCTACATATTAGACAGGGAATAAAAAAAAGAAAAAAAAGAAAAGAAGAGAAGAGAAGAGGAGAGAAGAGAAAAGACTTCAGAAGGTTAAAATTACTATTGATAAAGCAGTACGTTAATAACAAAAGTTATATAAACGCTTCTTTAATAAGAAGAACTAATATTTTCTTCTTAACCACAATATTGATACGAGGTTCATGAATTCCCCAAGGGGACACATTCCTATAGCAAAAGTCAATCATTTTCACAATAAAATAAAATAAAATTGTATTTTTACTAATCCAAATACTTTTAATTCTTATCTCTAAAGTGGGAAAATTGTAAGTAACACTGTTATAAGGCTGACATAGCAATAACAATGCATGCAAAGTGATAGAATCATGCGTGGTGCATGTCGGGCTCCCAGTAAACAGTACTTAGTGTCATTATTGTACTTATTTTAATTAATTTTATGTATTTATTTCATGGACATTTCCACTGGAGTTGCTTATTACTACAAATGGACACAGAAGCAGCTCTTCATCTATTTCAAGAGTTTGAAAAATAAGAATCATTTAATAGCCAAAGCTCCATAATTAACAATATTAAGAACGGTTATTGGAAATGATAGTGCCTCATTCACGGAACTTCGTTCCTCCCCAGAGTTCTAGGCTACATACCACATTTTCCCACCAGTAATGGCACCTATACCCATTATGTAAGAATAACGTAAAAAGCTGGAGACAAGATGATAATCCATTGTCCCATCTCGCAGTACGTGGTGCTCTCTCTCATAGAGACTTAGACCCTTACTCTTCGAGATAATCCAAACATGATCAGTATCAACGAGTGGAAGATATTTGTTAATGGGGAGATTTGGTTGTAGCCTCCATCAACACCACCGGTCCGTAAAATCACCCGTCATCAGTTCTGAAATTGTTATTTGAAAAACTGAGGGAAGAGATTTAAAGAAGGGTCTTCGAACCCTGTATTTACAATTCTTTTCATAATACAAACAAAACACTTCTGATTATTTTCTGTTTGTGTCTAGGCATGGTGAGAGAGTAGAAACCTGTCTATCGTCTAGTTCAGGAGCCATACGTAGGAGGCAGCTTTTGCTGACCTAGAAAGTTCACATAAAAAAAAAAAAAATCCGTGGCTTCCCCTTGTCAGAAATGATGAAGGTTTTAGATTTCCTCTCAGGCCAGTATCACCTATTGGCAAGAAAAAGGAATTATGAGGCACATTTAGCAAGAGAATTTTACCATCTCTGAAAAGATTAAGCTTAATTATGAATTCAATTTATAAAGTCTAGTGTCACCAAGAGATATTTCAGCTCTACACTCTGAGTGTAGCAATATGCTTTAGTTCTAATTTAAAGTGACCGGAGACTCAACTGACAGAGGAAGGACACAGCAGATCAGATATGACTTGGCTGATTTTCTAATTTTTTTCAGCTTCTTTTTTCCCTGTAAAATCTTTATGATTAGCATTGTTTAAAAAGACTTTTATGCCAGTCCTTATGCTAAAAGGCCTCCCTGTAATTTCAAACAACTGAGAAACAGAACTATCAAAGAAGACCAAAATGCTAGTTTTCAGAGTGTGCTCCTGCCCACGGGAGACCCACATTCTCTCTCCCTCACCCCCTAAAGTCATGTGACACAGCAAAGCCATCCCGTGGGTAGTGAGGATAACC
Source organism: Leopardus geoffroyi (assembly GCF_018350155.1). Lineage (NCBI taxonomy): Eukaryota > Metazoa > Chordata > Mammalia > Carnivora > Felidae > Leopardus > Leopardus geoffroyi. Next base: position 82,419,084 of record NC_059339.1, on the reverse strand, counting down.
TGTGTTGAAAGGATAGGATCCTGCAGGCTGGAAACCCATCATATCCCAGAAGGTTTCATCTTAAAGACCTTCAGAGACCCAATATCTGGAGTTTTCCAGAATCTTCCTTCCAGAAATAAAATCACCGAGGGGATGAGTAAGGTTGTTATATTTTGCTTCTTTTCTGGTTCGACTCTGAATCATTTTCCATTTATATTCTTAAATGCTTTACAACCGAAGTGCTTTTCTTGGATGAAGACTGAAATGTGGCAACTGGAATAAAGACAACATCTGCTTCGGGAGCGATTGCAACAAGACTGAGTCAGAGCACGGAACAGGGTCTCTCTTGCGCAGTTTGCTGGGTTTTTTTGTTTTTGTTTTTTTTTTTTTTGTTTTTAATGTCAGGTTCTTTTGGTTTCTGGAACCTGGTCCCAAAGCAAAATGGGCAGAGAGGTCATTTCTTTTTTGTCATAGAATCTTTATTAGAATGACCTTAGGGGTACCTGGGTGGCTCAGTCGGTTGAGTGTCCGACTTCGGCTCAGGTCGTGATCTCAGGGTGCGTGAATTCAAGCCCCACATCAGCTCACTGCTGTCAGCACAGAGTTCGTTTCAATCCTCCGTACTCCTCCCTCTGCCTCTTCCCGGCTTGCACTCTCTCAAAAATAAATAAATATTTTAAAAAAAGAACCTGAAAAGAAGCATTTTTTTAGTCCACTTATTAAGTGACAGCTAATGAAAGCGAGTGTTCTACTTGCTTTCTTATTAATGAAATCCTTTCTTGGTTTCCCTTTAGGGTAGGTGACCCTACAGTGCAGTATCCAGCACACCCCCACCAAAATATATTTGTGAGTGAGAGTGGGTGATACTAATAACCATTGCAGGGCACTGGGCACCAGCCAGGGGTACTGCGGGCAACTGGGGTGGGTCCGGAGGCAGAATGGTCATCCTGACTTTGTGGAATATAGTTATTTTACAGTAAGAGTCATATGATATCCTTTATTTCTCTCTCTCTTTTAAAATAGTTTTTGGTATAACAAAATGAGGATAAACTCAGCCTGTTGTTTGAAGGCAATGACCCAGATATAAAACAGGGTGTAACTGCTGAAGGCACTTCGGACTAAGACGTTAACCAGAGCTTGTAAGACTGATTCCATGAAACTCCTTCTAGCAAGATGTGTAATCTTTAAGGAGACAATTGGGGATTCTTTATTTGTCTGCATAAACTATTCTCGATGAAGATAATATATAAAGAAAAGGAGTCTTCTAGCCTGAAGAGAGGTCAGTTGCTTTCAGTTTTACATTTCTAATATGGACTATAACTTTCAAGGAGAATAAGGCAAGATATCACTTCAGTAATAGCTTTTAATAACAGCTTGCCATTCCTGAGGGAATTAAAAAAAATATATGAAAGTACTTCTCCGGGCGCCTGGGTGGCTCAGTCAGTTGAGCGTCAGACTTTGGCTCGGGTCCTGATCTCACAGTCCGTGAGTTCGAGCCCCGCATCCGGCTCTGTGCTGACAGCTGGGAGCCTGGAGCCTGCTTCGGATTCTGTGTCTCCCTCTCTCTCTGACCCTCTCCCATTCATGCTCTGTCTCTCTCTGTCTCAGAAGTAAATAAACATTGAAAAAAAATTAAAAAAAAAATAAAGTACTTCTCATGAACATATTATTTGATGTGATGATTCTCAAAGCAACATTTTTCTATTTCCTTGCGAGTGTTTCTTACCAGATAAAGCAGTAAAACTTTATCAAGAAAGCAAGTTAATATTTGATATCACAAATCAAAAGTTAACCATTAAGCCAAGGGTTCATTTGGAGTTAAAAAAATATTTTAGGGAAACATTGAACACAGAAATGATGCTTGCCTTAACGAAATTCAAGTAAACTTGTCAAACTCTTAGTATTACCACAGGGTAGATACATTAAAACAAGCACTTTCGGGGTGCCTGGGTGGCTCAGTCGGTTGGGCGTCCGACTTCAGCTCAGGTCACGATCTCGCGGTCCGCGAGTTCGAGCCCCGCGTCGGGCTCTGGGCTGATGGCTCAGAGCCTGGAGCCTGCTTCCGATTCTGTGTCTCCCTCTCTCTCTGCCCCTCCCCCATTCATGCTGTGTCTCTCTCTGTCTCAAAAATAAATAAATGTTAAAAAAAAAATTAAAAAAAAAAAAACAAACAAGCACTTTCCCAGAACACCCTGCGGAAAGTCACATTTGCAGTATTTGTATGGGTCTAGGCAGAAGTAAGATGAGTGAGGTATTATTAAATAATGTCTATAAAATAATATATAAACATAAATATATAAATATAAACACGCACTTACTTGAAGATATTATAGACAGAGTACCTGAAAGTTAACTTTGAAGCGAAGGACAGAGACGGCCAGAAGAGGTTCTTCTCCAAGATACATTATTCACATAGTGTACATAATTGACTAGAGTCAAGTTTAATAAAGGTTTCCATTATTATCACACAGTTTATTTCATACTGAAGAGTCATTTTTGTCTCTAGATATCTTCCTATTAGCCTTATGAAATCCTGAGTTGACGATCCCATTTGAATATTGCCTTGGACAGGTTCTGGAGGTGATGTGCCTACCAGTAGATATTCTAGTTTCAGAGTAGCTGACAAGGTGACTGTCCCCTTTAGGAAGGGTGCTCACGCATATCCCATTTCTCTCAAACTGAAACACTCTGCATTCCTGATAGTCTCCAGAAATCTTGAACCATTGATTTGTGTCTTAATTTTACCTGTTCCATTTGCTCAGCTGGACATGTCAACGATGATACAAAAGGGAGAACGTTAAAAGATGTGCCCAACAGTCTCTGTCCGTAGTTAGGGGGGAAAGGGTTACTTGGCTGGGGCATGGCTGTTCTCTTTGTAATTCCACATGGGGTAAAAAGAACAGTAGCGGCTTCGGACAGCTTCCGCCATTTAGTGGCATGAACCACAGAGAGTAGCAATTCACTAATGTGTGCGTGGAAGGGGATGAGTACCAGTGCCTAAAACATGTGGAGCGAAGGTCACTTGTCTTCCAGAAAAAAAGCATTTCCCCCCCCCCCCCACCACAGCCTTCAGAAGGAAAGAAGCGTGGGGCCTAATCTATGCTCCCTTCTTCCTCGCCGATAATAATATTGTCAAAGAGACAACATGACATAAACAAGGACTCTGATTTTCGAAGTACCGGGAAATTTGATAGATGGAAACCTCAAGTCTCTTGTTTTTTGATGAGAGTATTTCCAGCCCTGGAGCATGTCCTTTTTCATCCCTTTACTAAAATTCCTGATACTTCTTTTCATCATCTCTGATACTCCCTTTGGAACTTCCCCTAATTTCTTTCTTATTCAGTTGTCCGAGGGAGTCGTTTAGGTGTGTTTGTTTTCAGTTTTAGAATTCCACCTGAAGACACTGACAGGCACCATTCTGTTAGTAAACAGTGCACCTGAGCGTGCAGGAACAGAGGCTCAGAAGCAAAGTGAAATTACACGTTCTTATCCCCAATCCTTTCCCTGGAGTGTGATCTCATGCGAGGTGTCCATGGAGCCTCATAAACCTGACTTTGCTCATTTGTTAAGCAGACATATTACTTCAGCGGGAGTAAGAAATAAATGAAATGATGTTCATAAAGCACTTATCACAAGGTCTAAAACATTACGTATTCACTTAGCTCTTACTATTAACAATTTAAGGCAACGCAAAGCTGGTCACAAACTCTACCCTCCAGATGTTGGCCCTAGAGCATCTCATGGCCACCTCAGAATCACTACTCTTCTCGGAGATGATAGCGGGCTCATCCTTCCTGTTTTACCCTTTTCCCTGCCTTGCTTTCATTCTGTACTCCAGACTATTGCTGGGGTGGGGGGATGGGGTCTGAAAATATAGGAAGGTGCAGGTAACATGTAAAGAAGGGAAAAGCACTTTTTTTCCTTTTACCCAAACACGTTCTTAAAATGTGTGTTCCACCATTACCATTCAGACCCCAATAATGTCTATCACCATTCCTTCTCAGCCTTATACCGGCTCAGGATTTTATCACAGATTTCCTGATGACTGCTGGCCCAGTTACAAAGTGGTCAGAATTGCCCTCTGAGTTCCCCTCTGAAATGTAGATGAATCTTAAGATCCTTCTTTACATAAGCACAAAGTAGTGCTGTTTCTAAGCTGGACACCCCGGGGCTTTATCTTTAGGAGGAGCTTGCTCTTTAGAAAAATGTATCTTTCCATCGCAAGCCTTGCTGCCCAAGTTGAACCTTCAACCAAAAAAATAATGATTCTCTATATTCACCAGCTTCCTGCTTCAGGCTGATAAGTAGCACACTGAGGGATGAATTTCAGAAGGAGCAGCAGGCTGTAAATCTGATGCAGTAAATGCAACATGCTTGCCATTTTGCCTGACTGCATGGCATTTTCCTAAGGGAAAGCAATGTGCTGCTAATTTCAACTTCCGATGTAAGTAAGGTTGGTAATGGCTGCTTGTCTCGCAAATGGACACTCATCATATGTTACTGTGCATGACCCCAGACATCTCCACCCCTACCATGGAACGAATCCAGTAAAAGCTATGATCTCGGACAGCCCCCACCCTATCCTGGCCCTATCCGTGGGAGAAGAAATTATTGAAATTCTTCAAGACTTTTCTGTTCCCACTATCTTGATGCTCTTAATTTCCTGAAATAGTTCTTATATTTATTTTTTCTGGGTTGATATTCAGTAATCCATTTTGTTTTCATTAAAATAGGATTTGAATAAAATAATTTATTTTGAGGGAAAGTGACTTGAATTAAAATCCAAGGATTGCAAGAGTCAACACTGACTATGATATCTCAGAAGGAGAGCATAATTGATGGTTAATGGTATTACTATTTTGTTAAAGTCAAAGAAATATTATCTCTACAGATACAAATATATTCCCATCACTCAAAATGTGCAGTTAGTTTTAAAAAAAATATACTTCATTGCTGTCAGATTATCCTTATCATAAATTAATTTTTTTCAGCAGATATTTCTGTTTCAGCTGATATTATTAACTTCCACATCATAATCACCAGCCCAGTTACTTCTTCTAAGGCTGAAAACTCCATAGCCTATTTCCTTCTAGAACTCTCCACTGAGATTGCTAACCAGCACTTCAAACTCAAGAGGTTAAAATAATATTCACTACCATATTGTGTCTGCCATTATTATTTCTTCCCCTATGCTTTCATCCTGATTATTAGTAATATCATCCACCTAATTTTGAACCATCAACTAAGATGTCATTCTAGAACTCACCAAGTCCCACTGACTCTAAATGTGAAATAATTATGGAATCTATTATTTTTATCTCCACTGACACTACTCTATACCAAGTCCTAATCATGTACAACCAGGATATAATAATTTCTTAGTTAACCCTAAATCACCATTCAATTTTCTCATCCTTAGAATCAAACACAGTGATCTTTCCAAAAAACAAATGGTGCGTGATTATATTTGAGATACAGACATGAATGGAGAGTACAAGCCACAGTGCCTGCTAGACAATGGCTACTGAATAAATGTTCATCCAACAAAATGTGGCACATTAAAGAGTCGTAATATAGCCTGTCAGTGATGAGGAATTATTGGAAGATTTTTAAATAATCATTTTCAAAAGTTTAAAAATTCAAGACACATGATATTCAATGAAACCAAACATTCAGGTTAATTAAATAGATTCACACACACACACACACACACACACACACATTTAATTTGAAACTTAATAGGCCACTGATTATTTTAAAACATTTTATAAAATACTAGGGATGGATGGATAATATGTTGGATTTAAGGAAAGGGGATTTTCTTAGCATATGGAAAAGCAAATATAGATAACAACTCACTCTAAGAGAGAAGTCAGAAGGTTGTTAACCGGAGGAAACTGTATAGTATTCTTTATTTTATGATTTTCATTTTTTATTAGAAAAGTTAAAAATATCTCATAAGTAGGGGAAATAATAGTAGAAAGGCAGAAGTCAAAGATATAAGGTTCAGAAGCATAACTGAGGATGAAAGGAATCAGAGAGAAGGTAGACAAATTAGCCTTGCAGGGTAATGTGGTAAGAAAGGGGCGGCCAGTTATCCTGTTATGGAGAAATGGAGAAGACAAGTAGGGATACAACCCACAGTAGAGTCATGTGGTAGTAGGAGTAAATTTATGTTTGATGACTCTTTTCGCTGTAGGAGATAAGTAGGAGGTGAGGTCCAAGTTTGTCTCTTGATCTGTTCCTTGATTTGATCTAAAGTGTACACTTTGACGAATTCCTCACTGTAACAAAATAGCGCTTAATCCCTGCATTGTGGGAGCGAGAAGACAGAGATAAGTATGGGTAAGAATGGACTTGCCCATCCCAATCCCTTTACTCATTTCCCGTAAACAGATGCCAACCTTCTACATTCATGCATTCACTATCCTTTGGGGAAATTCAAGGTTACATATTTAACATATCTAACGTAAGTTTTTGTTGCTTGGGTTTATGAAGACGAAAAAAGAACTTCTGATGAATTCAGCATTCAGTAAACAAATGACTAACACGTTAAGAAATCTACTAAATGGCTGCTTTCATACTTGAGAAACATAAAGTTTCTGCGGATCATGGATAGAAATAACACTGTTGAGATCTACTGGATTATAGAAACTTTCAGTGTTAGAAGTAGGAGCATAGACAACTTGCTTTTTAATCCCTTGATAACATAGAGATGAATCCAAAAGGAAAGAAAGTTAAAAGGTTATATAAGCCAAAGTTTTCTCCCTTTTGGTCTCAACATACAACTGACACACCAAGAGGGAAGTTAAATCTACAAGGACTCCGAAAGATATTAATGTCCATAAGGTTAATGATCCAAATCCCAGAGTAAAATGATGTAGCACATTGTAATTTTCTGCACCTAAAAGATAGGTCACAACTTGAAACTGATAATCATAGCTTCAGCCCAGGTTCTGGGAAATATGCCTAGGTGGTAAATTTCTTTCAAAGTACTACAACAGGAAATACCAAATGAGATTTAAAAAAGAAAATTTTGCAAGGCAATAAAAATGTTTTATGATGGATCACTAGTATTAAATGTAAGAAACTCAACATTCAGAAAACTACTCTACAGAGACCTGATCTAATTTTTCAAAATAATTTTGCATGAGATGCTCTCTGAGTTGGCAACAGCCCAGCTATCAGAACATTTGATATCTCTGCTGTACCAGAAAGGTGGGATAGGATGTTGGGAATGCTTAAGGATACAGTGTTGCAAACCCTTATGTTTTAGTTACCAAGAGCAAATGAGGGGGCTGAACAACTGAATAATAGTGTTGCATAAGGCTTGAAATTGTCTCTGATAGCTCTATGCTGCTAATAAATAGATGTATTTTGAATCTGCTTGGGTATGATCCATCAGGGAAAATGTAGAATATCAGAGTCAAGAAATCTGTCACTTAGCATTCTGGAGATTCTAAATCACGTACAATATGGTATGAGCTAAAAATTAGTCAGATTTTAGTAACCAACCTAAAAAAAATAACTTTGACTCAGCTGAAAACACTTGAAACCCACACAGACTGCCTCTCCTGCCAGTTAATTTGGTTGCAAAACGATTAGTGTTAAAGCAGTACACTGTAAGACTCAATAATGAGAGCTAGTGTTTTCAAGATTGAACTAAGGGTAGTATCGTTAAGAATTTTGCAAAAAAAAGTATTAATTTGCATGTTCTTTTAAGACACAAATACACTAGGAGAGAGAATTCTTGCCGAAGAAAAAATTGAACTGAAATTTTACTCTATCCTCTGTTTCTTAGAATGGATTCATGCAATAGTTCTCGTAGGATATTGCATATTAAAAAAAAAAAAAACCTTTCAGCATTTTAACAATAATATTTGGGATTCAATCCTGTGGATCAGAGAACAGATAATAATCCATCCAAACAAGAGATTTGAAGAACATGAGACAGTACAACTGATTATTCTCAAGAACTTTTAAGGGGGAGCACCCGAGTGTCTCAGTCAGATGAGTGAACAATTCTTGATTTCAGTTCAGGTCATGGTCCCAGGGCCTGGAATTGATGCCCGTGGCCACTGTACACTGAGCGCAGAGGCTACTTAAGATTCTGTCTCCCTCTCTCTCCCTCTCTCTCCCTCTGTCCCTTTCCCACCCTCTCTCTCTCTCTCTCTCTCTCTCTCTCAAATAATAATTTAAAAAAAGATATTTCAAAATAATTTAAAAAAAGAACTTTTAAGGGCAAAAATGCAATTATTCATAAATACGTTTAAAACCAAAAATGGCAATACATCCCTATACTTATTGATGTTTTACTACCATAAGACCAAATCAATTTACAGATTAAATCAATCCAAAGCTATAACCATCAAAATCCTAATTAGTAGCATTAATATTATGTGATTGATGATAACATTTTGTAAACTAAATTTGTGATATTGGCTTTAATAGCATCAGATATAATAGCTTGTTTAACATCAACTTGATCCTTTCAGAATTGACATGATGAATCATCATTTTTCATCAGTTTTAGAATTATTGTTGTATTTTTTTGGATTTTATTATTTTTTATTATTTATTATTATTATTATTATTATTATTATTATCTTTCATTATTTTGATACACTGAGCAGGTTAATAAGCTATCCTTCATATGATATTAAAATAATTTTAAATGTGTAAAGATAAATTATTCATTGTACATCTTGGTGCAAAATAGACATTTAGGGTCTGTGCACCCCACCTGCTCAGCTGTGATGGTATTATAATGTCAGACATATCTATTGTGGATGCTGTCATGGGTCACCTCTTCCCTTGCTTCTACATGAGCTATGGAAAAAAAAAAAACGTTGTAGATTGTTACTGTAATACCTTGTGACCAACTTGGAACCTAAACATTAAAAACAAATGAAAATATTGTCGTTACACTTTTGTGGCATATTCCCAAATGTCAATTTATGAACTTCTTTTATAGACTAGCGTGATGGTGAAAACACAAAACTTTAACTGAGTTCACTGACACCATAGGCTACATCACTATGTTAGGCGGAATAATGACACGCCCCCCAAAGTTGTCCCCACCTTAATCCCCAGAACCTATAAATACGTATATTACCTTACATGGCAAAAGGGACACTGTGACTAAAAGTATCAACTTTAGGGAAGGGGTGGGGGCATGGGCAAAATGGAGGAAGGGGGTTGAAAGATACAGGCTTCCAGTTACGGAATGAACAAGTCACAGGAATAAGAGGCACAGTTTAGGAAGTATAGGCAATGGTATTATATAATAGCGTTGGACGGTGACAGGTGCGGCTACACATGTGGTTAACAAGACATAATGTATAGAGTTGACCAATTACTATGCTGGACACCTGAAACTAATGTAATATAATGTGTCAACTGTACTAAAATATATATTTATACCTTGAGCTGAGGACATTATCCTAATTATCCAAATGGGTCTAATTACATGAGTCCTTAAAAGTTGACTTTTCCAGCAGAGGTGACAGCTAGATGCAGAAGGAAGAAGGACATGAGCAAACATATCTGGCATTGAATGTGGAGAAATGGACCGTGTGTTAAGGGATATGGTTAGCCATGAGATATTGAGAAAGGCAGGAAAACAGATGCTCCCCTGCACCCGCCAGAAAGGAACGCGGTGCTATTCACATCTTGCCTGAAGCCCAGTGAGTCTGTTGTCAAATTTCTGACCTACAGAATAGTAAACTAATAAATGTGTATCATTTAGGCAACTAAGTCTGCGATCACGTGGAAAAGTAATATAGCGATCGCATGAGATAAAAATCTCATCGTAATCAATGGTCTAGCAGGGGATGCGGTCAAATATCTGAATTAGAAGCAGTGTGATTATTATTAAAATCTGGAAAGCAAGTATTATGACAAATTTACACAAGGAGAAGCATGGAAGCAGACTTGGATTCAAGTAGAGGGTGACATCTAGGTAAATATGGAGGAAAGTGGAAGATGAAAAAGAGTCAGTTCTAGTCAGTATGTGTCATGGGCAGGCAGCCAGAGAACAGAGCGTGAGTTAGGATTCCAATTAAGTGAGCATTTCTGGGGCAGTATAGAATCAGATCGGGGGTAGAAGGCAAGAGTAGTGGAGAGAAGGGGCTGTAAAGAGGTAGCCAGGGGTCAGATCACGTAAGAATATCTAAACCATCTTGGGGAGTTTAGAATTTACACTGTGGGAAATGTGTTCAGCAAGGGGGTGACATTATGTTTCTAGCTCAGCGGTGTATATCGGGGTCCCAGTGAATCTTACAACGCAATGTTGCCAGCTAACATTTGATTTAATTGGTAAGAACCGGACAGCTTCTTGGGTAATAATGCCATAATGGGAGATTTTGTTTCTCCTAAGCCCAGAAAGTAGTTTAACTATTAGGTAAGAGTTTTGAACTATCATCTTTTTTTCCTTTTTATGTTTTTCCCCCTTTATTTCTCACAAACCTACAGTGTAGCATTGTTAAAATTTATTTTAAACACTTAATAGCTTATAATATAAGCTATTTTTAGTCTTTGGCTCAAATAGAAATTATAATAGCTGTGAGAAAATTATAATAGCCCTACATTCATAACACATAATTTATACCCAGCTTAGAATGGCTAAAGAACTCTTCTCCCATAAAAAGGTCTCAAGTCAAATGTTGCAAAGTTTGAGCTATGTGCATTATCTCTCATTTAGGTCACAATAGGGCAGATAACAGAGAAGAGAGCTCATATAATTGAGTACGTGGGGAGGCAGGCACTGTGCCCTATAGTGTGGATACGGATGTGAAGAATCCTCAGTTCTTCTCTTCAAAGAGCTTTGTACTCTTAAAACAGAGACATGGATAAGTAAATAAATAATAGATTATGGGTGCCATTATAGGGCAGAGATCGAGTGGAGGAACAAAGGAGGAATTTTCCATTCTTCCTGGAGGTTTCTTGGTGATAGAAATCAAAAAGCCCAAACTACCATGTCCTTCCATGGTGCCTGGTGGATCAGCAAAAGGGAACACAAGACAGTGAGTAGAAAAATCCAGATCCTAGGTCTTGTCAGAACTAGACAATGCTATTTTTGCACCTTGCATGTTTGGAAGGTTGTTTAAATTCTTTGTGCTTAAGCTGCTTCATCTATACAAGTAAAGCATTGGTTTGTTGAGCTTTATTCTATGAGGTCTTGGGGTTTTGTAGAGGAACTTCAGAATCCCCTGGGGAGGTTGTTGAAAAGGCTATACTTTCAACACAGCTTCAACCAGAGAAACTCAACCAACGTCTATTTCACTGACTGGCTGTTTTATGCTTCAAAAAAAATCTGCTTTTAAAAATGTAAACATTTAATAATCACTGAACAGCATTGATCTGTTATTGTATTCTAGGCCTAAGAGTCTATAATTCAGGGGTTTGTTTTTGGTTTTGTTTTTGTCTTTTTTCTTCTGGTACCATTATAGATTCTGGTAACAATGGAGCCTCCCCACAAGATTCGATTTCCACTTCGCTTGCATGCAAAGCCAGAAATAACTATAAGAAATAGATTTGACAGAAGCTTATCATGTTTCCAATCACCATGGAGAAAAGTCTAACCTTAAGTTCTAACCATTCCAGGTAGAAGGGATTATAAGCAGAAATGAAACATAATACCTGCATCGTGTAATCACAATTACCTGTGAGTACAACATTTTAGATTTCATGACACCTTAAACTTCTTTCTCTTTGTATATGTGATTACCCACCTTCTGATTGTTACACTGCTCGTTAACATTTCCATAAAAATATAGGCCAGGAAACAAGGCAGATTATAATGACTACATGTAATGGCATTTATTATTAGCAACTTTTCCTGAAAGTGAGAATGAAGAAAAGGTTGAAACTAAGAACCAATAGAAACTAATAGAACTTTGGGGTTATTTATCTTTTTCATTTGTTAGTGCCTTGCTACTCTTCAGCGAGCTGCGCTTGGATAATTGAGAGTCTGCCATCAAATAAGAGCCCTTGAAATTACAGCTTTAAATATAAATGATTGTAAAGTCAAATCATACACACACTACTAACTTGTGGTTATAACAGATGGATTCAAAGATATTTTTACTTATTCAGGAATATGTCATTTCTTTCTACTCAGCCACCATTGATTTAGTTGCTAAGCAATTGAAGATATGAAGACATATAAAGAAATAGTATCTTGCCTTCAAGGATATTAAAAAGACAGGAGAAAAGGAGAGAGGGGCAGAGGGAGAGAAAAGATATATCCAAATGATCCGCAGTCTAGAACCACAAAAATTCAACTTATAAAAATTGTGCTTGGTTGAAGGATTGGTAGAGTAATTGAAAGTAGGCTCTTAAAGGAATAAAGTCAACAGTTTTGTCAAAATACTACTCCACGTTACCAGTAAACAAACACCTTTTGCTCTACTTAGAAACCTATAGACCTTCTCCCTTCCCATGTTAATGTAATGTTCATTAACAATGACATTAAATGTACATTTGAAAACCTTCTCTTTCTTCCCCCTTTTTTCCCTCCTATAGATGACTGCATGTTATATGAGCGTCCAATTGTTTTCGTTTGTGAGTTTTCTGTTTTCCCAGAAACTCTGTAAGATGCCTATTTCTCTCAAATAACCCCGTCTGCTTTCTTCGGGGCTTCTTAAGAGAGCTATCAGTCAATTATCATATTATGGGATTGAAGTTATAACCTCTCTTTTCTCAGCAAAATACCACGATGATCTTCATTTACATTAATTTTTCACCACAGATCCATCACTAGGCATTGGGTTCATAGATACGACCATGAGGCAGTTACATCTCTGTCATTTACTTTTTCTTATTTGAATTGTTTGCAAAACTGGAAGTGTCCACAAAAAAGGATTAGGGATTGTGTGTTGTGTGTGTGGTGGCGGGGGGGGGGGGAGGGATTGGTTCTGGTCTCTTTGATGTCATTTACAAGTAACTAAAGTCTTAGATAATATGTTCTAAGTATGGAAATAAAAGAAATCTTCAAGCATGAGAGTTTTCCCCATCCCTTAGAGAAAGTATGGAGGTACATGTCTTTCCATGATTCATCTCTGCTCTTGCCTGTAAGAGAAACATGCTGTTTCCCCATGCTCCCCCAATCCATGTGCCCCTGTGACCTGTGACAATCACCCCCATCGGTAGTGTATGTATCTCCTGGGTCAAGGCTCCCTTTGGTGCTATTTTGAGTCACTTCTGGAGTCTTTTACTTTCCAACTGTTGAAACTTAAAACTGCAGTTTGGAAGCTCAGATTCCATTCCCTGTCATCTCTGTTTCATAAGTACTTTTTTACTACGTTGGAACCGGAAATTGTTATACAATTTAAACAGTTCTTTGTAGGAGTTTCCATTCTTCCAGTTTCACCTTTGCTTTTATAAAAAGTCTTGCCAACATTTTCTTGTGCTGTTGCCTACAAGAGTAACATAATAGCCCATTACAGGATCTCTGTCTTTTGAAAAATAGGTTTTGCACTGATGAAAAATACCATATAATATCCCAGTAATTTCCTATACTCTTCGAGTACCGCTTCTCACCACAATACAGAGGTAAAGCGATATTTATTTTTCAAAGGTGAATTGGGAAAGCTGTGATATACATCCTCTTTTTAGACAAATACGAGAGTAATAGAAGGGTATTGCCTTCATTATAATCATAATACATTTTTATTATGTATACCCTTATCTAAGACATGATTACAATTTAGCACTTTTATTGTTAAAGAAAAAAATAGCTGGGTGAAAAAAAACCCCAAAACTATTGCATTTAATGGAAAGAAGGGAAGTTGGATTACAGAACGACATAGGTAAGCTCCCCATAACCTAAAATGGTCTTCCAATGAGCTTTGTCATTGTATCATTTATTTTCCCAAATCGTTGCCGGTGAGATTCTTAGTTCTCAGAGGGCATGAGGCCATGGAGATTCACTCCATCCACTTATTTTGCCATCTTTTTCTTTGCCAAATAATGGCTAGCTTTTATTGAACATTCAGTCGTTATTAAGAACCTTGCCAGCTAATTGCAAGATGTGTGACTTTGGCCTGGACCTGAATTATCTCCATTCCTGTTTCCTTGTTGTTAAATCTGAAAGAATAAATAGTCCTTTCCTCATAGTTTATAGGATTCTTGCAATGATTAGTTCAAACCCTATGCATAAAACATATAGATCAGGGCTGGCACTTACTAAGTACAAGTAAATATTATCTTATAAATAAAGAAACTCAATGAATCTGCCCCAAAGCCCTACAAAGTAATTATTGTCTTCATCAACGCATCTGATATCCAGATGTAGATATTAAAGCTCAGAGAAGTTATTTACCTTACTCAGTCTTCCAACAGAAAAGCAGGAAGCTTAGGACTTAATTCCTAGCTTGGGTTGCTCCAGAAAAGACTACTAACCCACTGACATTTTGTGTCTCATTTCCTGAGTGGCTACTATGCAGAAGCACTTGCCAGGCCTTAGGGACACACGGATAAAGTTTTAGTAGAAAGACTCCAAACTTCCTGGCAGCCAAAACAGTTCAAATGCTGGCTTTGTCACTTCTGCTGGGACCTCGTTAATTAATCTCTCTGAGCTTCAATTTCTGCATTTATTAAAACAATGGAGATAGTAACAACTATCTTCCAATATTGATGTTGTATATGTTTCATGAAAAAATACATTGTGTGGGACACCTAAAAGGTGTGCTAAAATTCAATTAAAAAAATAGTAATGAGGCACCTGGGTGGCTCAGTCGGTTAAGCATCCCACTTCAGCTTAGGTCATGATCTCACGGTTTGTGAGTTTGAGCCCCGTGATCGGCTCTGAGCTGACAGCTCAGAGCCTGGAGCCTGCTTCAGATTCTGTGTCTCATTCTCTCTCTCTCTGTGTCTCTCTCTGTCTCTCAAAAGCAAGTGTGCTACTTCTGTCTCTCAAAAGTAAGTAAATAAACACTTTAAAAATTTGTAATAAAAATAAAAAATAGCAGTTACACTCTACTAGGTAGAGAAGATCAACATTGGCAAACGGTCCGTTATGAAACTTGAACCCTGAAGGTGAAGACCAACCAGTTTTAAACAAATTACAAAATGGACTATCTAAACACATTTTGATAAATACATTGAAGAAGTACACCTCAATGACCGTGTGTAATGAGGGATCAGGTCGCAGTCGGTTGACCCCACGATTGGAGGGATACAGCAATGTGGTCCGTTAGACAGGAGGAGATCTGGTTTTTATTAAGGTATAGAACATTAACTGTTATAATTTCTAGGTTTAAAACTGTGACTTCCCTCTTTCTCCTATGAACTCAGTCAGTAATTGAAACACAGCCTGTGAAAGGGAACTTGACTTCCTAGGGACATATTTTGATTCATTTTCTGGATTCTCAGAGATATTAATTTCCAATTAGAGTTACAGAAATGAGAAACTTCCTCATCAGGACTACACTCGATTTGGTCACAAAGATGTTCAAGCCGTTACCTTTGAAGCAGGTGCATACGGATACTTTCCATTCCTAACCCACATCATACCTACGATGCCTTTTCTCTGTTCTCATCATCCAGGCAATAACACAAACTCCTTTATAGATAAAGACAAATATTTTTCTTCATACCAAGACAGTTAATTCAATTTTCAAAATCCTAGAGCGAATGCAAGAACATTGAAATGAAGAAAAGTATTCGTTAACTGTTTAATATTAATGCCCGCTAAAACAAAGTAAGTGCTGGAAATGTTACAACACCCCTCTTCTGAATATTGAGCATGAGTATTCTTCCTAAAATTGAATAAATATATTTTTTTTCTAGCGGCCCCATGAATTATATCTGTTCTACTCTGTGATGGGATTATGGCATAAGCTCTAAAGAAAGGAGCTGTATTATTTGTCACTTTTAAAATTTTAATAAGTGTAATTTAATCAGAGTGTGGAATGGAGTAAAAAAAGATTCTTCCTTGTTTTCTTTGCACATGATTACAGTTGAATGAAAGTGAGTATAAATGATTTATAAGGGTTTATAACTTCAGTAACTGGATTTCTACATTACTGAAGAATGACAAAAGATAAAAATAACCATACTTATTGGACCGCAGAATCTTTTCTTGAGACATTTTATTTCTTTATTACAGTTCTAAAGGAATTTGCATTTTAAGATTTTCTTGATTGAACATTTAAAGTTTTCTAATGGTAAAAATGATGTATCATACATAAAATTATATTAAATATAAAAACAATGTATATCACTTATTACCCAGCAGGAACCACTGTTAAAATCTGGAGACAGCTCAGAAAGCTCGTATAAGCATCCAAATACATAGTGATAATATTGCATATTCTATTCTCTTAGGATTTATAATATTTCTATTCGAAGTTCTGTTTCTCCTTCCACTCCTATTAACGCTATTTGCTCCTTTCTCTTTTTCTTCCTTATGAAAATTTCCTTGTTTCAGTTGAATCTATTTTATTGTCATTTTCCCCCAAAAAAACAGTATTTAGTTTTGTTGGTCAGGTCTTTTTTACATTTTATTAATTTCTATTCTTGAAAACATTATTCCTTTGTTCATACTTTTTAAATATTTAGACTACCTTTTCAATTGAATTTGAACTTCTAACATTTATTTTTAATCTTTCTCATTCATTTTAAATAAATGCATGCTTAGCTATAAATACATTTCAACATAAGACTTTAATTGTGTTTCGCAAATGTTTGCTATTTTTCTAAAGATTTTTCTAAAGATTTTGTGATTATTTCTTCTTTAACCCAAGAGTTTTAGAAGAGCATCTGGATGTTTTAAGATTTTTAAATTTTTATTTCAAAATTAATTTGTTTTAATAAAACAAATTTGTTCTGAATTTGTTCTGAATCATACTAACTTTTTCAGATTTGTTAAGATCTTTCTTAGAGCTTATATTGCCATTTAATAAAGGTATGCCAATTAAAAATTAAAATATATATTAATTTTAAGTTGATTTTTAGAATGTATATTTTATATTTATTGGGGTCAAGAATATGTTATTTAAATCTGGATAGTTTTATTGGAAGATTGAACATTTTTTTTCTGAAAAATATTTTCCTTATGAAACTGTTTAAAACATCCACAATGATTGTAAATTTGTCAATTTACTTTGTATATGTAAGATTTTGCTTTTCCATATTTGTTTCCATGTTATTATTGTTTAAAATAAGAAGTATCACATTGGATAAAGGAGGTCTCACTCTAATAATACGAAGCTATTCAACAAGAAACAGTAATATTGGCAACATACGGAAAATACAGTGTTTTCTCATGGCAATAATGTTCTCGTGCTTTCTTCGGTAATTTTTTCATGCCATTTATTTTACTTTTTGTTTGTTGGTTGGTTTTTTTTGTTTCTGTGTTTTGTTTTCCTCTATGTTTTGTTTAAGTTCTAATTATTTAACATCCAGCAGAATATTAGTTGCAGGTGTAGAATTTAGTGATCCAACACTTACATACAACACCCAGTGCTCATCACAAGCTCCCTCCTTAATCCTCATCACTTATTTTTTCCCATCCTTGCACCCACCTCCCCTCCAGTAACCCTCAGTTTGTTCCTTTAATATTTCTAGATTGTATTTGTCATATAAATGCTTAATGAAATTTTCCAATAATTTTTATACTGCTTCTTATTTACCCCCTACTCTTTTGAAATCTCTAGACTGTTTTCGCAACATAAATGTCTAATGATGTGTTTTTCCATCGAGTTATCTTCTCTTACGAAATAATCTACCCAAATATAATATTCTTCATTTACTTCTATTAGGTGGGGATCCATTACTGTGGTCCAGAATTTTGTTTCACCTCTCATAGCCATAAAAACTACAGTATAAAATTATTTTGGGCGTGCCTGGATAGTTCAGTCAGTTGAACGTGTGACTTCAACTCAGGTCATGATCGCACGGTCCGTGAATTCAAGCCCCACATCGGGCTCTGTGCTGACAGCTCAGAGCCTGGAGCCTGCTTCAGATTCTGTGTCCCTCTCTCTCTCTCTCTCTGTCCCTCCCCTGTTCACCCTGTCTCTCTCATTCTCTCTCTGTCTCTCAAAAATAATTAATCATTAAAAAATAAAATAAAATAAATAAAATAAAATATTTTTTTTTAAGTAAAGAGTCCATTTAAGTGACTAACCTCTATGATTTCTTCCACATTTCTTTCTTCTTTCTTGGACTTTCTCCCTTTAGTTTTATCTAGTTTTGTTTCCTTGTACCTGATTCTTTCACAGGCTTTTTATTTAAGCAATTCTGTTTCTTCATATAGCTCTTTGAACTTCTTAAATTTAGTTTTTTGAATGCTTGTCAGACTGATTCAAAGAATGAACTTTCTCTGGAGTGAAGTCATATTTCAGTTGTTGATTCTCTTGGCTAAGTTCAGCACCTGCTTCCTTGGTTATAGAATTTTGGCCGCGTTGTTAAATATACAAAAAACCTAAAGCCTGAAATCACCGAGATACAAGTAAAAATGTACGCTGATGAATATCTCTAGAAGAAAAGAGTGAGACATTAAACTATGACAAAGCCCCTAAGACAAATCAAGCGTCCAGAGGTCCATGAAGAGTAATGATGGTCTGTGTTAGGAAGGCACATCTGGGGAGGAGTATACAGGCGCTCATAGGAGCATCCGGTTATTACCTGTCCAAAGGCCAATCGAGGATCTTCTCTTCAATCGCTATGACCTCCCCATACTCACCAATGAACCTAAAATAGTGTTTACGGTCATTTCTCGACAACCTACGGCTTTAAAAAGCACCCCTTCTTCCAATTTTAGGCTTGCAATGCCATAAAAGTTGACATTTTGTTCATAGAAAGACCCAAGGCAGGTCCTCTCTGCGGGCAGCTTTCCTGCATGCAGCAATCAAAGCGCACGGGTTCTTCCAACGTGTGCTTTTTTGCCTCCCCTTGGGAGCTCCGTCTGGCAGAGGCAGGATGGGAGGGCAGGGAAGACAGGGCTGTTTGTTACACTCTGTGTCTGAGCGTGGTCCAAATCGTATGACAACTGCTCCCAGGCGAACGCGGGGATGCAATCTCATCCCCGACCAGACAGCTGGACAGCCTCTCCCCAACCACCGCCCACTGTGAAAGAGGGGACGTCACGTCGTGCTTGACAGCTTGCTGGCCCCGCCATGGAACCCCTAAGACTAAAACATCTTGTCCTTAGACAAACTCTGCCAACGTCACCTTTCTACCCAGGAAAATGTGAACTCGCCTCATTCGACATCATCGACCCTGGTGACTAGGCCAAAATCGTCCACAGGACTTCTATTTTCCAGGATCTGTAGTCTGAGCGAGCTGGCCTTCTAAAAGCTCATTTGAAGACAAGTCTAAGACCGATTTGCCATATGGGGGTAAATCACTGATAAGGAAACAGGGCTAAACAGGATAGCAGGGAAATTTTCACTCTGAGGAAAACTCCATTAATTTAAACCAAAGCCTGGATTCTTCTACCATGAGGGTAATTGGTAGACGTGCAGACCTGAGGGGAACATTTTCAGTGATTCTGTCATCACCCAGGCATTAAGGTTACCGCCCGACTCTCACCGTTATTTTATTTCCCTTTGGGGATCAGTGTTTTGGGGGGAGGGAATAGGGTTAATGACAGGACCAGACCGGACGAAAGCTTCAGGGGTATTAGAGATTTATAAAACATGTTTGTTCATTTTTGTGATCTATTTAAATTTATTTCTGGAAAACGGATTTGAGGTAAGAAGGGTCTTACAAGAAGTCTTGAGGTTTTTCCTCTAAGCTGCTTCTTTAAATGAAATATATAGCACAAATACACTAAAAGTGCATTGCCTAACTACATTTTTACTCTCTATCCCTAGAGCATAAAAGTCTGTGCACACTCTTAAGACAGTACGGAATGTGTTTTTTAGGAATTATTTAATAATTGCCAACTTTCCCTATGATTATCTTCCAGGCCTCAACATTTTTCCTTCTAAGAGATCTATTGCCTGTTATGAACAGTTTTTCTCCTCCCTTGGCTGTTCAATAGCAATTTAAGGGCAATTTAAAATTTAAGAAGTAATTACGAAGAAAAATTAAAATAGTGGTCTTCACATTACTCACTATATAAGTTAATTTTCAAAGTAAAAAAAAATATTTTTCATAGTAACAGTTTCTCTGACAGAATTTCCCAATATAAAAATGCATATAAAATATTAATGCTAAAAGCTAAAGAAATGGTAATGGGAACTTTTGAGAATTTAAAGCAAATTATCATGATTAATTTAGCTTCACCTCTAAGCAATACTGAAATGTTCCAAGCGTGGACACCATTATCACTCATATTTTGTCTTTGTGAAAAGTTAATATTTTGAGTGCTGATGTCCTGAGTGTCCTGTATTTCTGTTGCTTGTTTTCAAAGTGGTACATTTTGGAGGTGACTGTCTAAATGCAACAACTTTATTCATGTGATTTATTTTTACGTCCAGATTTTTGTGCTAATAAAGCTGATTTGCTATCTGGATATACATTTTACATATATACATATTTAAATATTAAAGCAGACCTATCTTATATCCCAAACAATGGGATATATCACAAAGATGTGAAGTATATCCATATCATATGTCCCAGAACATTCCTGCGTATGGCTACATGCTTCTTTCTTCACTCATAGCCAATATGAGGCGAAACATGGAAAGTATAGGAAGCTAGGAAGAAGATCTAAATTCTAACTCATTTCCCTGAATTAGTTGAGTGTCCTTAAGCCACCAACTCAATTGTCTGTGTCTCCTTTCCCTCACAGAGTTTATGCCAAATTTTCACAAGTTTTTCAAAATGATCAAAATTTAATATTTATGAACGCATACAACTGTATCTATTTATGACAAATGGGTGTTTCGTTAACAATAATTTGTAATCGTCCAACATTGTCATTACTACGTATGAACAAGAATTAAGTACCCGTCCTCCAACCATGGCCTCTTCCACTTTTTCCTAGGGTGGATAAACACTAAGTTGTTATAAAACATATCCAGTGATGTTCGTCAAATCAGAAAGCAGTAATTTTGAAGGCGGCGTGTTGCTGCACAATTGTAATTCTATTAATGTGATGATTTCATCCAGTTCCACATATAATTCTGTGCTGACTGATGTATCCGTAACACATTTCTTTCAAGACTATAGAGAATAAACGAGTGTAAAGAACACTAATTCCAAAGGAAATTATTGATATTGATATTGATATTGATATTGATATTGATATTGATATGGTCTTATTAATTGGGCTATCATCAGTTTTTATTTTCTTTGAAAAAATGTTTCATGTGCATAAATTTTGATGAATTATAATCATTGAATCATGTCACACACATGATTTTTGTTTACTTCTTATATATTTAGTTATTCATTAATAATGTAACAAACACCACAACTCACCACTGCCAATAAGATATAATGCCTTGAAAATAATCTCCACATATATACACACATGCCCCCCATCCTATCTACCCCCTCTAGGAAGTAAGCATCCTCCTGAATTCCGTATCAATCATCCACTGGCTTTTTAAAAATAGAATTATTGTTTTAATATGTATCTCTAAAATAAAAATACCCTCAATATGTTATGCATTTTATTTATTCTATGTTTAATAAAACGTATCACCCTATCACTTGTTAAAATTAATTTTTTCCACTTTACCATTAGGATGCTAAGATTCATCCATATTGTTACATATTAATGTGTAGTCAATGATTTTCTATAATAGCCCAATGTATAAATATAAATAGTTTTCCATCAGTTCCCCTTTGGGTGAGCATTCTGGGTTTTTCTAGGTTATTGCCATCGTGAACAGTATGCCATTACTGTCCTCTTCCATGTACTGAATTGTATACGTTGAAATTGTCACACAACTTAGCAGAGAATTCCTGGCAATTACAAGTTTTGAAGGTCCAACTTTAAGAAATAAGACAGATGATTTTCTGAGGAGGTTGCTCTTATTTGTGCTTTCACAGTCAGTGGAGGAGAAGCCAAGTGCCTCTGCCTGCACAGCACCACTTGATATTTAGACTTTGTTTTTCCATCAAATAGAGAAAAATATGGTACCCAGAATGCTTCAGAAGCGCATTTCCCTGACCATTGATGGTTTTCAGCAGAGCGACAGAGCATGAATGGAGGAGGGGCAGAGAGAGAGGGAGACACAAAACCCGAAGCAGGTTCCAGACTCTGAGCTGTCAGCGCAGAGCCCGATGTGGGGCTCAAACCCACAAACCGAGAGATCACGACTTGAGCCAAAGTCAGACGCTTAACCAACTGAGCCACCCAGCCGTCCCTCTCTTCACGTGTGTAGATGCCAGCTGCTTCCTTTTGGTGAGACGTTTATTCATACATTTTTTCATCTTTTTAAGGAATTCTGAGCTTTTAAAAAACTTCACTCATAGAAATTGTTTTTTAACGTATTTATTGCTTCTATGTCAGAGACATATTTTTGTTTAAATTTTTCTTTTATACTTTCTTTAAAGTATCTTTCGACAAGCAAAGTTTCACAATTTTATATTCGTCTTATGGATCATTTTATTTTTTACATATTGTCAATTTGTGTATCTCATTTAAAAATCTCTCCCTACCCTAAAGACTAAAAGACTATTTCTATGAGACTAAAATATATGTATTTTTATTGTCTACTAATTTTTTAAATTTTTTAAATGTCTGGATTTTATTTTTGGACATGGCTTGAAGTAAGAATTTGGTTATATCATTTACCTATAAATAACTATTTTCCCTTCTCCAGTTACTGAATAGATCCTCTTTCTCTAGAGGAATGACATACCACTTTGCTACCTATCAAAATTCCATAAATTGAAACACTTTTTTGACTGTCTCTTTTCCACTGTTTGCATTGCTCTTAATTCACGTGGCCAACGTCTTCCTCTTTTACGAGGTTTGTTATACCGATTCTAAGTCTTAGTCCTAATATTTTTGTTTCTGATGAAGTTCACAATCCAGTTATATTGACTACCTTTTGAAGTAATTTGCTCCTTGAATGATTTTTTTTTTTTTTTTTTGGCTTTTACCGGACTCAACTCTGTATCAGCTACCCTTTCAAGCAACATTTCTTGCAGATGAGCTAGCTCAGAAAGTAAGACCCCTAAGCAACAAAAATCTATGGTTTTTCACTCTTCACCCAACACAGCTCTTCAGGCAAAGGTTTTAATCTTTAGCCTCTAGAACAAGTAGCATCAGGTGAAGATGCTCATTTGATTAATATTTATCAGCTCTGTTTTTGCAAAGAGGAAAATACGAGAAAATGACTTCTGGGTTTTTTTTTCCCCTCATCTACTCTCAGTCCTGGGGTTCCTGCTCCTGCCCTGATTACACTCCTGAGACATTTGGTTGAAGGTATCTACATAGGACTGGGAAAACGTGCAGTTTGTTCCAAGACAACAGTTGGAAGTCGGGTAGATTTCCCATCAGCCTTACTGGACTGCTTCCTTATTGTAGGTGAAAGCCATCACCTACCAATTTATATATATATATGTATATATATATATATATACATATATATATATACATATATATATATATACACATATATATCCATATATATCCATATATCCATATATCCATATAATGAGGATTTTATTTCCATTAAGTAACCAATTGACTACCACAACCATTAATACATCAATGATTCTGCATTTTCAGATTTTCTCAAATCTACTTGGTTTTGCGAAAACTGAAATGTGACTTTCCCCTCATTCACAAAGATGCAAAATGGTGGGTGGTGGTGATTTGTTTGTTCTTTTTGCTGTTTGTTTCTAGAGTTTTGTTGTTGCTGTTGTTGTTGACAATCTGAGGCCATAGATATACCAATAATATGGAAACTAAAGATTCAATCATGCTTAGTGAGAATGGAGAGGCTGTACTTTTGCAATTCATATAGGGGAATAGTTAGGAAGTTCGAAATCATAAGAGGTCTCTCTGCAGTTCTCAGTATTAATATTTGAGGGGCACCTAAGAAGCTCAATCTGTCAAGCATCTGACTCTTGATCTAGGCTGAGGTCATGATCTAATGGTTTGTGAGTTCGAGCCCCCTTTGGGCTCTGTGCTGACAGCAGGGAGCCTGCTTGGGATTCTGTCTTTCCCTCTCTCTCTGCCCCACCCCACTTGCACCCTGTCTCTCACTCTCTCTCCCTTTCTCAAAATAAACTTTAAAAAACTATTTGAGAAATGTAACTTTCATCTTGGCTTGTTCATTTTTCTTTCCATGTAGAAAATGATAAAACAAAATAAAGAGGGTAGGAAAGAAATATCTCTTTTTCTTAGAAAATAATATTCTTAGCCCTTCACTAAGACCCAAATTTAATTTTTATTTTGTGGACAAGAATCTGGAAAAATAGCGTAATGCTACAGATGGTGAGTGAACAGTCGAGCAAAGCAGAATTTTACAAGTGAGCTTGGCCAATACAGACCAGTTGTCAGCATAGCGGGACACACAGTTACTGTTGCTGAAATGACTGAATCTGTGCCCAGGGGTGGTCCCTTCCGCCCCTGTGACCTCTGTTCTTTTGAAGGTGAATGTGGAAAGTGCACATGAAACATGTGCGATTTTGAAAGCAGTTGCAGAAGAGCACCCATGTTTTTACTTATTTTTAAATTATTTTTTAATGTTTATTCCTGGAGAGAGAGAGAGAGACAGAGACAGAGACAGAGCATGAGTCGGGGAGGAGCAGAGAGAGAGGGAGACACAGCAGAATCTGAAGCAGGCTCCAGGCTCTGAGCTGTCAGCACAGAACCTGACTTAGGCTCGAACTCCAAAGCCGTGAGATTGTGACATGAGGCGAAGTCAGATGCCCAACCGACTGAGTCACCCAGGTGCCCCTAGTTTTATTTTCAAAACTTTATTGGGAATTCTATCACATATATTCCTATAAATAAATTTTCAGAGCTATTTTTGCATTAATCATATAGTTTATAAAAATAATCCCATATGGATTTGAATTTTTTTTTAATGTTTTCCATATGGGGCTGGAACCCAGGAACTGTGAGATCATGACCTGAGCCAAATTCAGATACTTAACCGACTGAGCTACCCAGGCACCGCAATCCCATGTGGATTTAAAAATTCACTCTACGTTAAGTTTATATTAAAAACCTTAAAAACATACAGGAACATATGCACAAAGTTCAAGCTGACATCGGCCATCTTAACACAGAAAATCTTGACACCAAAAACAAACAGGGTGACAGGTCTCACTGCATCAAAATAAAAAGGTTGATTTGGGAATAGGTAAACAAAACACAAAATTAAGCAGTAAACAATCAAATGTGAGCAAATGTTGACAGTATTCATGAAACACTATTGAGAGTTGACTAAATAACTCCATAATATTGCTGCCTCAGCACCATTTTGTGAGGCCAAGGGACCGGCGGTGGCCTTGAACTTTTACACATTTTAAGTTTTAAACTTCTTTGACACTAGCCGTCAGTAACAACCAGCAGAATCACGGTGAATGTAAGTTTTTGATCTGAATCTCCCAACTACCCTTGAGATAAACACCCCCACACACACCCCTACACTTCCTTCTTCTGTGACTATGAACTATGAGATTGTGACTGGAGCCTAAACCAAAACTCCTAACTGAAAGACTTAACCCAACTGAGCCATCCAGGCTCCCCCAACCCAGAACATTTTCAAATGGCGATTTTTATCTCAATTTTCATAATTAACAAAAAGAAAGGTGCTCTCTTTTTTAAGAAAAGAAGAGCTAAAAAGTAAACAGCATCGCTAAATGATATACAAGAATCAATCGCTAACTGAAATAACCCCCGAAGTATATATATATTAAGTTGGAGGAAGATAAATAGAAACCAACAAACATCTTAGAAATTCCATATAACCACTTAATCTTCACAAATAAGCTGTAGAGAAGTACTACAGGAAATATATGTTCCTCATATGGATCCATTGATCTTCAACAAATTTTCAGGATTGAAATATTTGGTGTAAAACTGGCTAGTTTAGATACAACTCCATTAAAACACAGTAGGGAGACTAAGAAACCATTTTTATTTGTCCTTTAGGCTACGATTTCTTACATAAAATTCTATCTGTATTCACATCCAGTAGGGCCTTTATTTCATCTTTATTTTAACAAGATTAGATGATGTAATACATAGAAAGTATCTTTTCTAAAAATAAATCTTATTACTAACAATACACTTAACGGCAGGGATCAATTGGGCAAACATTAGATACCTAAAGTGTGGTATTCATCTGTCATCATTTTCCAGAAAAAAAAATTTAGGAGGAGAGGAGTTAAATTAATCAGTAAACACGTGAATATAAATTTCTTTTGTAAGCGTTGAAATCGTCTGTGATCTTAGCACTACGGTAGCTTCTGGAATGTTAAAAGTTGGGAACGGATTTCATGTGAGCCTACAATGAGCTTAAAATTTATTTGAGAAAACAACATAACATGAAGAAGGACTACATACGAAAGCTAACAAAAAGCGTAAGATACACAACATGTTTTGATGTTAAAGGGAAACAGAGACTAATTGCTAACAGTCCTGTGAGTTTGGTCTTCACAAAGTTTGAAGAAGTGGGCAAAGCGCCTGAAGAATTCCAGCACTTTCCATTACTGCTGGTATCAAGCAGAGCAGGAGCCATACCAGGAAGGTGGGTAGATGCCTCGTCTTTATTCAGGCATGTGCCTCTGGGTAGGTCTTGACATGTCTCTGAACTGGTCCAACATCCATTTTTCTCTTTTATAGAGTGAAAATAACATCAAATTTAAATAAATTTCCTGAGGTTCAAATTAGGAGATGGGTTGTTTTACAAATCTGTGTTGCTATTATTATTACTACTGTTAGACTCTAATACTAATAAAAATTTTTAAAAATAATATAGTCTGATATTGCCCCTTGCTTTAATTTATTTTTGATATAATATTTTATCACTAACCTTCACTATTTTCTTTTTAAACATTATTTTACTTTTAGTAATTTAACAATATGTTCCTTCTACTAAATTATGTATCTGGAGTGTGACGTGTTTGTGTATATGTGTTAGTTAGGGTTCTCCAGAGAAACAGAACCAGTAGGATATACCTTATCTATATATGTATATGTATATGCATATGTATCTGTATCTGTATATGTATATCTATGTCTCCTATATGTATACATATGTATATCAAAATATGTGTACATATTATATATTATATATGTTAATATATGCATATTTATATATAGAAAGAGAGATAGATTATGAAGAA